>NW_024719965.1:805000-972500 GCF_018991925.1 Homarus americanus | reverse complement strand
CACAACGTAAAGTACTAAGATAGGTGAACAAAATTTCAACGTCGACTGCTACTCGGCAGGATACAATGACCCCCCCCCCCAAAAAAAAATCCAGATAACAACCTTCATAAAATATTAACCCCATCACCCAACACAACCACTATTACAACGGCTTCCGTTTGTTCAGTGTTTAAGAGCAGGAAAATTTTAACAATCACGATCCTTTTTGTGTCCCGGTGTTCTGGGAGAGGGACGTAAGTGTATTATTTGTCTCTCCTCGGGTTGTGGGTACTTCTCTGGGTACAATTTACATTAGCCATCAAAATCCATTGATGTATAAACATCACGTAAAGCAATTGAGATTATGGGCGCATTAGTTTCGTTTGTATACCGTTGTCATCATGAAAAACGCATTAATAACTAAGATTCTAACCCATAAAGAAGATCACATTGTTCCGCTGCCACTGGACTTTATGCTCGAGATTCTGAAGCTCTACTTCAAATGTTTTCACAAATGGTTGAGGAAGGACAAACCGTCAATAATTATTTTGCGTGCAATCTGAGTACCATTAAATTTCAACCTAGAACACAAACAATACTTGAGCATAATTAACTAAAGGTAGAAAATTTTCAAACAAAAAAACAAGCTACCAAGTATGGAAGAACGTCGACGTTAACACAACAATTTGCACATGCCATTGATGGCAAAAAATAAAATGTTTTCTTCAAAACAAATAAAATAAAATGTTTTCTTCAAAACAAATAAAATAAAATGTTTTCTTCAAAGCAAATAAAACAGCAAAGTCATAATGCCCAGTAGTCTAGCTGAGCACTGTACAGTACGAGCGGACGTCCAGGTCATCCCTCACCAGGCCTCAAAAGCTGCACCAACAAGCGGGCACCAAGCCGCCAGTGGTCTCCGGCGAAAACTCATTAATGACAGTGGTGGTGCTGGTGGGATACAAGGAAACGAGCCCCCCGCTGCTCCAGCTCGTTTTAATCTTTTGTTGCGTCAATCAGCACTGTTAATACCAAGCTGGACTAACTTATATTACTTTCTCGAGCAACAATATACGGTATGAACATTTTTAGTCGCACGTTTAGTCTTGATAAGATTATAACTTACTGTAATCTTTTTAATTGCAATTATATATATTTTTCACAATAAAGAGACACGTATTATATATAGAATAAAGTCTTATATTATTGCTGTAGATGCAATTTTATCATTACATGTGAAATGTTGTAAACACTAGGAAGGTCAAAAATAAATTCCCAACACTGGTTGCCATGTTAAGACCAAGTTTTAATTCGGCAATACATTGCGTAGGCGGTGGGTGGAGGTTGTGGTCCTGCATATTTAATCTGGAATAAGTGACGTCCAGGTTACGAATGAATATTTCCAAACTGAAATGCCAAAGCTAAAACTCTGCTACACTCCTTCTTATGAGAATTGTGAACTCTTGGAACAATCTGCCAATGTGTGTTGTGACGGCGCCGAGTGAGAGTTCATTCAAGACCAGGCTTGACCAACAAGTGCATGGCCAGTACTTGCCAACAGTGTGTGACAGAGATATGACCGATCGCCCAATCGGCTAACGAGCCGATTAGTGGCGAAGAGGATAAAAGTAAAAGTACTGTACTGTGTATATCCATTACATCTCGGCACCACCCTCTCACATACACTGGCAACATTCGTGCACCTCAGAACGTAAACACAAAATGTTGTCTGAGTTTGATTGGTCTTTCAAATGACTTCACTCAATCACTACCACACCACAGCTCAAGCAACACAAGTATATAAACCCCGCTAATCAAAGAAAGTGGCACACTGTCAGTGTGGCCTTCATGACTGGGTAATTAGTAATAGGTGTGAGTGATGGGAGTGCGCGCGCCCATTTCAAAACTATAAGGCTATTATTATAATTATTATATATATATATATATATATATATATATATATATATATATATATATATATATAGAGAGAGCTTGCGGGTGCGTGTATGACAGGGGTGAGCGAGGAAGTGCGTGATAAATGCAGCATCATGTATCTCCCACCAAGCAAGCTTCCTCTACCCCCCCCCCTGCACAGTCGACTGGCATCCACACAGCTTCTCACCTAAACAATTTGAAATTCAATATGTGCCTGTACACACAAGACGACCATATTAACACTTTATGCACTCCATGTATATTGGCACAGGTACAGTATTTATTTTATGCTTAACTTATATTTAAAGATATTTACTTCTCTCCTATCCTTAAATCTCTGGCGTTGTACAGTACAGTATATCAAATATTATAATTTAAATAATATATTAGATAAAATTATATTCAATCTAATCAGAAGAGCTTAACAAAACGATTGCGGCATTTGTCTCGGCCCCACAACATTCTTTTTAGAGAAGTCACAACAAAAGTGAACGCAATGCTTCCTTTTAAATCTGAGCCACCCCCTACACAGCTCCACATGTACAGCACTACCCCACACCACAAGACACCAGGTGTTCATGACTACATTGTACCATGTGGGTGGTGGTGGAGGCGGTGAGCTACGTGGAGTAACGGGTATATCCTAGCCCACCACCCACCCACCCCCCTACGGTGAGTCACACTGTCATCACCCTCCGCCCAGTCTAGAACCCAACCATCGTGCAGTGACGTCCACTCTGGCCTCCCTCAACAGCATCTGCACAACAATTTTGAAAATAATAATTAATACATACTTCATCCAAAGTTTAAACGAGTACACGTATTCAAATTGCAAAATGGCCTTTCGAAAAACTTTACCACAAATCTGGCTGCAGGTTAAGAACTTGTAGACACTACTACCAGCAAATCCTCCAAAACAAACGTGAAACAGTAATATATACAGTATGAACTTAGTTTATTGTGTTCTGGTTTACCTTGGCTAGTCGTTTTGTTTTTATTCCTATTTATCGTGACGCTGTATGTGTCCTTGAATACATGTGCCCTTGATAATGTAAAACTGACATCTGGTTCCTGAAAGGTTTAAACATACAAAACCAAACAATAGCACAAAGTGTAAGATACAATACGGTACTTGTTAACACGCCTTTAACCAACAATACTTCACCCCGACCTAAACATGTTGACGATGTTTCCTCAACACGACACAAACATGTTGAGTATGTTTCCTCAACATGACCCAAACATGTTGAGTATGTTTCTCCAACACGATATAAACATGTAATGATGAAGTTTATTAAAACGACAGACAGCCACCCCCCCCCCTCACCCCAGATTAAATAAAATCACACCAATTTCTTATTAACCTAAAAACATATAGCGGTAAAAAAACAAAACAATTCTCACTTCCTTTCAAATTATCATGCATTTAACTTGTTCTATAGGAAAACAAAGAAGCGTTTTTTATGACAAGCTTCCATGCTCCCTTACATCACCACGCGCGCAGCTGTAAGGTTTTACCTTGTTAACTCAATATCGCTCATTAGAGCCTTGTTCAACGCTCAAAGTTTTTTTTTTAACCACTACGAACGGGATATAAGTAGAATTAATGAACCCAGTATATTTATTCCAGAAAATGGCCTAAGTCGACACACCTTTATATAACCAACAAGTCCCCGACGCGAAACCTGACAGTTAGCTCTCCTTGGCTCCTGACTCAGCAGCAATTGGTCGCGGGAGGTGACATGAAGCATGGAAGACGGGGCGAGGAAGGTCCTTCTAGAACACCGAGGCTGGGGAGTACAGGGAAGGTGGTGCGCGTTGGTCGTGGTCAGGTAATGCTCATATCCACATTAATTCGAGTACTGTACATTACTGAAGTAGCTACCAAACATTTACTTAAGATTATGTTGTAAGAAATAATGTCGTGAGTAAACTATATTTTACTGTGGACTCGTTTCCCGTCAAGACAAGCTGGGTGTGCTAAGGACACGTACACACTATCAAAAAAGTACCTATGCACATTTCCCAGGAAACAATGTCACCACAGACGATGAATATTTCAAAATGCCATCTATCGATTGCTAGCGACATTTTTCGTTTTATCCATAGTATTATTATATGCGAACAATGTGTAGCGTGGATCATGGTGGTGGTTACGTTGCGGTATATTGCAGGAGTATTGATCATTTTAGGAAATCATCTGACCCAATGTGCACATATATTTTTGATCGTGTGTGCACAAGAGACCTCCGTTCCACACAGTTCTCCCACGTCCTGTGTCTCCTATGACTGCCTTATTCCACCAGCTCTCCCATGTCCTGTCTCCTATGGCATCTCATCCCACTAGCTCTCCCATGTCCTGTCTCCTCACACATCAGTCCAATAGTCCCTTAACAATGCGAGGCAGACGTCAACAAATTCCGGCTCACTAACTGCAAATGCAATAGGTGGTGGAAACAATGTACATGGTACGGTAGTCTCAAGATGGTGACGAAGAAATGTAGTGGTGATTACAACAAGAGAACGAGTGTACTCAGTATTCACAGCCACCTGCCTCACACACTCCCGTCATGCTTTACCCATCTAGCAGTTGTTAAGCGGTAACAAGCGAATTAGTGTTACCTTTACTTCTTAACTACAATGCTGAATCCTCGGAAACTTTGCTTTGGTTGCGAAATAAATGTATATACGACAGGAAACTGATTTAAGGACACACTAACAGGGACGACTTTACTGAAACACCAAATATCAATAGAGCTAGTCAGCAGTAAAGAACAAGGCAAGCAGTTGCAAGTACACTAACCAGCTTGGGCAAACAACCCTCAGACCTATTTCTACAAGGATCATGTATTCAGGAACAGCACAGGGAAACCACGAACTTATTAAATACTGCTGCAGTTATTTTATTTTCATATTCAACGAGATTAATAATAATTGCCCGCCATCATAGCCAATACTAACCAATGACGTTAGCTTTTCGGAAACAGTAGCGTATGGGCTCAATAAGCAGCAACACACTACGAAGCAATGGCTCATTAATATAAGTGTGGTAATTACATCCCTGGTGACGCAACAGCTTAGGTCAAATACAAACGAATTAAATCAAAAGCTTAGAAGGATAAAATCAAACAATGCAAAGCATAAAACATTAATATTTAGCATAGAACTTTCATATAAACCATTTATATGTTAAAAAATATCTCAACTCTTGTATAGACGGCCAGCTTCCTCCGCGAAGGAGGGCATCCTCTTACTTGTCTACCACGCTAAGACCCGTCTCCCTCCCGGCACTCGGAATGTGTAAAGCTTATTAAAAAAAAAAAAAAATCTGTGACACGGTCACGCCACGTGATAATGGTTCCTTTGTCACCAATTCGCATGCCGGATAAAATATAACAAGAAAAAAAGATACCGTACCAGTTTTTACATAATATGAGACGTTCCTAAAGTGCAATAACCTCGGACTCCCCAAAAACACAATAAAGTTTTGAAACCTGGTTTTCGGCCTAACGTCACCAACAATAAATAGAAAACGATGGTTTTGGTCTCATTTTGATGGTATAGGGAAAATTTCATAGAAAGTGGCTACACTTGCTCTAAAGGTAAAACTATGGAAACTATAACCCAGCTGCGTACCACACCATCAAATTTACAATACTGTACGTAATTATTTCATGAAAAATAAAAAACTGCCCAACTGCATGAAAGGTTTAGAAATAATGATGAAAAATGGCAGAACAAATTGATCAACACAATATTGATACTGGATTTTACACATGACAAATAAATAAAATTGTTAAGTACAAGCGCTTAAGATTAACTGTAGCTAACCTATTTTTCTGGAAGGGGAAGACTATTCTGGCACAATACAAAACGGAATTTCGGAACTATGGCGAGTCCGGGATTGTTGCTTGGAACACAAGCATAATGTGTTGTCTAATGGTAGACCCCCTGCTGCCATATGGCACCACAAAAATTGTGACCAAGTCCCAGGTTGCTGATCTGGTATCTGCCTCATTTACACACAATTGCAGGGTTTCAATTGTTGATCTTTGACAACACAACAACACGCATATATAATTTCTCACTATTGACATTTTTTATGGCTCTTTATTATCACTCTTATTGTTAGTATTTTTATTAATTTTATTATATTTTTGCCCACCAGACCTTGATGTGGGTCATAATGACAAGCTGTTCATTCGCTAGTTAGGACCCCTCCCCCAACTTTCCACCTCAGCAAAACCTGACCAAGTTACTCGGAAACTCTCGGTTCTGTATGCAATATTAATATTGACCACTAACAGTACAAAACTCCCACGAGGGTCAGTAACCCTCCACAACATGCGCCATATTTGACCCCTCTGCTCCTGACTGAACCAACGAATATTTATTACTCCTCTTTATGATTGACTTGAAATGACTCAATAGAGCGATAAACGACATCCCACACCGGTTTGTAAACTTTTCGTCGGAATTAAATTTTCCTAAGCAGCGTTAATATACTCTAGTTGCATCGATGAATGTACCAAGATGCTCTTTCAGTCTTACAGTTGGTGCCCCCTTACGAGTGAAAGTTTCCTGGACTCGCTACTGCATTTCCATACAAGTTGGGGAAAAAATAGAAGGGGGGGGGGGAGCAGATAGTGTGGCTGGAGGGATCTTACCAAACAATATCGCCCACGTGTACTTTAAAGTCTCAACTGTTACATACATCTTCACTTCCTATACATGAAAATCAAAACATGCTCAGTTCTATGGCGTTACCCCCATACACCACAAGCCTACCCTCCCATCAACACCGCCTCGCCACCCACGACCCAACTCCCAACCACTGTACCATCACCAATATTATTATAACAATAATAATAATTCACCTATTTCACCCCTCACCCCATCACCAAATACCACCCAATCCCAAACTAAACGTAGCTGAACAACCCAACGGGAACATTTACTGTACTGTACTATTTATATGAACTTGGGTCCCAGTGTACCCCCCCCCCCCGGATGGCTGCCTCATCTCACTCATGATACCGTCACAAGTGTCAGTTACCTCTGACCTGTCACCGACGGCCTCGTGAAGTCGAAGTTGACGTCCCGTGTGGCCTGTTCGTAATTTGTCTACGCTCGACACGGTACTTCAACACTTACCAGAAACCCCACAATAATCCAAGTTAATTTATCTAGCCAATCAATTTACTCCATATTCTAGTTAATTTGATCCGTACCTCAATCATAAATCACAGGTCAAACAATCAATCTGCTCTAACCTAGGTATTTAATACACAGGAGTAGATTTTAATTTACAACAGAGCCCAGTGGTCACTTCACACTAGCGCCCAATTTATTTACACCCAAACCCAGATACATCTAATTCATATTAAAGCAAACTTTAATTAAACTACAGCCTAATTTATTTACACCAAAACCGAATCTAATTAATAAATTAAACAGCCCAACTAATCTGTACAATACCAATCCAGTCAATTTATACCACAACCCAATTTATACAACAATCCAATAAATCTACTTTAAACCATAGCCGTTATTCTATACAACCCAATTAGCATAATCCCCATTATCATCAGTTTAACGCCCCCTCCTTTCATCAACATAAGTCCCAGTCAACCATTTACCCAAAAGTCTAGTAAACCCACTAAAAAAAATAAGATAAGCCCAGCGAGGTTGTGGAGACGTGTATAAGATTCAAAACTGAAGTTTTTCGTGTGTGTGTGTGTGTGTGTTTAAGCTTATTACACCTTCCGTTTGCTTTGTTAAATTGACTGACATTCAACACTCATTTATTCAACTACTGTTTACAATTTTAGCTGGTGCTTGTAAGCTATTTCCTAAAAATAAAAACAAGGAAGGTTCCCCAATCCTAACAAAGTTAAAACCATAAAAACCATGACATGACATAATCTAAGTAGTACTTCTGCTTGACACAAAGCTCTGAATATACTGCAAACACACACACACACGCTCGCGCACACAGCAGCCAGCCAACAGTCTTAGATCCTAGAAATCACATGACGTGCGCGGCAGTGACGTCATCACTAGTGCCTGCCCGGGAAACCTGCCTAAAATATGTCATGAGGCGCCGGTGTTCGCTTATCGAAATTCATTTTGTGAAGAACACATAGAAAGAAGCGGCGAGGAGGGCCAGGCAGAGGTGCTTGAGGGCGGGGTTGGCGCAGTTTGGTGCAGTCGAACGCCGCTACTGCGGACGTCAGTCACAGTCGGGTAAGGAGCCCGGTGCATCTTCTCTTACCTTGATCGATGATAGCCGGCCAAACCCCACCACCAGTATATGTTAAAGGTGTCCCCGTATCCGCAGGTGGATCACTTGCACCAGGAATAGGGGGAGAAATGGGTGAAGGTGGAGAGATCGGCTAGCGTGTAGGGGAAAGGGGGGGGGGGAGGGTGCGAGAACTTTTACCTTCGTATCCCTATGGCAGATAACACTGCTTGTCTAGGCTACTGTAGCGTTGGCACTGTACGTCTCCCTATGCCCGGGCCAACACCCACAAGCACAGCAACAGTGATAGTGTCTTTCCTTGTTTACTAACTGTGTACAGGAGCGGTCACAATGTAAACCTCACACCGCCTCAAACACACCAACGCAACTAACCTCGTCACTGGCCGCCGGCGTGCGCACTCTCCCTCCACCCCTCCCCCTCCTTCACCAGTTACCACTGCCAGTTGCACCATATCGTGTCATATTTACATAAAAAACCACAAATGGAAGCATTCCACAAATCTTCCAATTCTTCGAAATCTACCAACTTGTAAATATTTGTCATGTCAGATTACAAAGAGGCATCCCCTCCTTTCCTTAAATACTAAAACAGAATAGGCAACTCCAAAGTGGTGAGCTCTAGAAGCGTGAGGCTTTAAAGCTATTAATAAACCCCATCCCTTGGTAAGTCAATTTTACGTAAGTAAGAAGTACTCATGAGTAAACATTAAGAAGACAAAGAACCCCCACACAACCTATAAAGCGATCAAACAACCCGGCCGTAACGTAGGGAGACAAAGCCCCAACTGACAGCTGGTCGTGACGTCATAACCAACACTTCCCATATCGCTGACGTCATTGCATTACCGTAACCCAGGAACAAAAAATTAAATCCATATCTTCCCACTTAGGATTTTTTTTTTTATAAAACATGGAAATAATCATCAGACTTTTGTAAAAGCCGGAGAAGCATCATTGCCAGGAAGTAACAAGTCAGCAAAATTACTTGGCATAAAAGAAAACGTATAAGGTTGCAAGGAATATAAGTTTCACACGAATACGGGAGACTTCCATAGAGAACAAATGTACCACCTGTAAAACTTGTAGCCACAAAAAAATAAATAAATAAATAAAACATGTACGTTAACTTTTGGAAACACGATAATCTTAAAACAGACCAGAAGATATTTTTTTTTCGTTAATCTACGGGGCAATTCCAGAACCCCAGAAGTCACAAGACTTGCATTTTCCGGCGAGTAATATTCTCCTAAAATTCTAAAGAATGTATTTTACTAAACTAAAGCAATGAACCCCAAAATGGATAATGTAACTTGAGCTGCCGCTCGGCTATAACTAGAATAAGGTAAAAATTCGCATAAAAACACCTTTGTTTAAGCTTACGACTGTTCCCAACAATGTTTTAATTTATGAATTTTCCCTCAATATACCTGTGTTAAAGATAAAACTTTTTTTCATAATTCAACCAAAAGCCATTTAACTTGATAACTTGGTACAGCCTTATAAAATGACATAAAAGATGCACAAGTTATGTAAAGCACTCTTAAGACAGCAGTCTGGCTGTGTTCATATAATTACTTTGGTTTCATTTTGGAAAACTAAACTTAGAAGGCTCAAATATTACACAAGCAGCTTCAAAGAATTACAGGTTGATTATATCCCTTTGTAATTCTTATAGTATTAACTAACCTTATAACAAATTATGAGATCCATTATCCTTAATGTGCCTGAAACTAGCAAAACTATGAGATGGCCAAAAGCCACTAATAAAATGCATACCTAAAGCTACCTCATGAAACAGTGGAAGCCAATTCCAATACTTTATCCACTAAAGCTTCTAGATAAGCTTTTAAATGACATAGAAAACAGACTTGCAGCTAGTCTCTTAACTGTGAGCTGGTTAAGACACTTACAGTACAGGGTAAAATAAATAAATAAATAAATAAATATATATATATATATATATATATATATATATATATATATATATATATATATATATATATATATATATATATATATATATATATATATATATATATATATATATATATATATATATATTACACCCTGTATACAGTACTCTTGATTTAACGGAATCCAATACTGTATAATGAACTCGATTTAGAGGAAGGAATTTTTTTCCATTATTTTTAAATAGATTTAGAGAACTAGTTCGTTAAATCAAGATTAATTCCGTTATTATTGCACAGCACTTCTCACACCCGGGAACACGAATAACGTCAATGTTATAAAAAAATTGCAGCAGAAAGTACACTGAACCTCCTTATGCTATACAACGTGCCAAAACTAACAAGGGGGCAGCATCTGGGCGGGCGGATTGGCCGATGAGCTGTGACATAGCAAGGGGAAATCCATTGTGATTGACTGCCTCATGGGGTATGGACCGAAGGAGGCGCGCTGTCATTGGCTCTCACTCTGAGCGGGATGTTGTCACCTTCTTTGACTGAGCGCACAACCAGATACATAGCTCCAGGCCTGAGGTGAAATCTCTCCTTATTTTTGAAGGACTTTCTACCATATTTATATTCTAACTAGAGGGTTACATCCAACACCAACATGTAGAGGAATGGTGAAAATAGTGATATCCATCAAAAAACGCATTTTGGCCAGGGTGTCGCTTCACCCCCTTCTAATGCCAAGCGCCTCAATTATAGTTTTAATTTTTGAAACTTGTGTTTAATTTTTGAAGTTTTGTGGATTTTGGGATAAACCTAGAGAAACCTGGCTCAGCCAAACTTAGATATACAGGTACTACATTATTGTGGTAATGCTGTAATCATCAGTTTTAAACCTACACTATAAAATGGAGTTGTATTCCACAATAAAAGTGTTTCAACCAATAGGTTCATAACATTAAGGGATTACTAAAGGGAAATTGTTACTCCTTTGTAGCACGTGTACTAAGTGGGGTAAAAGTCCATTTTTCTCTCGATATCTTAAAGAGCTAAGTGGTGCTTTAGGCCAGTTTTGAATACTCAGTTGTATCTGCTGACACTTGAGCAGCATATGCAGTACAGCTATTCCTCGACTTACAACCGCCCCAGTCGCACCAAAAATTTTTCAAATTACGTATTCTCGAGTCCCAACGTCAGTGATTGCGATGTGTACCGACAAAATTTTTGTTTGTAATTCACTTTAAAATGGCTGGCAAGCTTAAAAGTGAGTTTTGTGGTGCTGAGAAGAAAAAGAGACAACCATTTTTGATTTCCTATATATTATTTAAGCATTTTCGACTTACAACCAATTCGACTTATGACCTGGATTTGGGTCCCTAACCCCGTCGTACATCCAGGAGCAGCTGTATATACTGTATACAGCTACTCCTTGACTTACGACATACGACCTGCCTCAGTCGGTACCAAAAAATTTTCAAATGACGTGCGTATTTTCTAGACCGAAACGTTTCCGTCCCGTACGAGAACGTCGCGTGGGCTGGGTCACGTGGCCTCGTGGCTACAGCACCCACGCTGTAGAGCGCTCAGTTGGTGTTTGGCTGTCGTTGTTGTCGATAGTGTTCGCGCTGTGTACCGACATTATTTTCGTATCTAATTCACTTTAGAATGACTGGAAAGCATACAAGTGAGAGTGCTGGTGGTGCTCAGAAGAAAAGGAGACAGTCAATTACTTTCAAGACGAAAATGAAGATACTAATGCAGCATGAAAATGGAAAAACAGTAGCAACCATTTCACGCGACCTAGGCTTCTCGCGCTCGACCATATCTACTATTTGGAAGGACAAGGAACGTATTCATGAGGTACTTAAGGGATCAGCACCTATAAAGGGAACTATAATAATGAAGAAAAGACAAGATCCCATTCATGAGATGAAAAAACTACTTGTGATATGGATGGAAGACCAGATACAAAAGCATGTACACTTAAGCCTTCTAACCCTACAGGCTCAGGCAAGAAGCCTTTTCGAAAGCCTGAAGGAGCAGGCAGGAGATGAGTGCGACCAAACCTTCACAGCAAGTCATGGGTGGTTCCAAAGGTTTAAGAATCGCTACAGTTTACATAATGTAAAGGTGAGTGGGGAGGCAGTTAGTGCTGATGTGGGTGCTGTCGAAGCTTTTAAGGAGGAGCTATATCGTGTCATCGTGGAGGGAATTATTCGCCTGAGCAAATATTTAATGTGGTTGAAACTGGCTTATTATGGAAGCGCATGCCTAAACGGATATACATCCACAGAGGCGAAAACATTGCTGGGATTCAAGGCATTCAAGGACCGAATCACACTTCTTTTGGAGGGGAATGTAGCTGGTTTCAAGATAAAGCCCTCCATGATATATCATTCAGAGAACCCAAGGGCTTTTAAACATGTCAGCAAGCACTACATCCTTGACCACCGAAGGGTCAAGACGTACCTGGCGCTCCTCTCAGAGCAGCCAGGTCAACTGTTAAGTTGGCCCATACCAACTCCCTCCCCTGAACCCTCCTCCCCACCGGAATATCAACAAGTTCTCGCCAGAAGTTACAATTTCATTTAGGAAAGGAATGGAACCAGTGTTAACAGAGGTGAACAGTGCGTAAGTCAGTGAGAACAACTCAACAGTAACAGTCGTACCCAACTTAACCTTCACAGTGAGGTCCCAGGTACCCAGTGATAACGGCCCGTGAGACCCAACAACAACCAGCGATGTGTTAATCCGTCTATGATAGGAAGGACTGGGACCACACCTCACTCATAACCCCATCTGTGAGGGAATTACTATACCATGTCAGGTCCCTCATAACACCATCTGTGAGGGAATTACTACACCACGTGAGGCCCCTCATAACACCATCTGTGAGGGAATTACTACACCACGTGAGGCCCCTCATAACACCATCTGTGAGGGAATTACTACACCACGTCAGGTCCTTCATAACACCATCTGTGAGGGAACTACTACACCACGTGAGGTCCCTCCTAACACCATCTGGGAGGGAGTTACACTACATGTTTGCTATTCAACACCTACATTAATCTGTATGCTCACTGTATGTTCCTTTACCTTTCTCTAATAAAGGCTTTTGTTAAACCACCAATGTATGTAATAAGTCATTTATGTCCAATGTATATTTTCAGCCTTCGGGCTGCAGAACTTTTTTAATAAACCGTTAATTATTATTATTATACTGCCAGTGTTTTATTGCAGTAACAAGAATGCATGGATGACCCTAGTACTGTATGAGGATTGGTTCATGACTTTTTCATTCCACGAGCAAAGGAATAGTCTGCAACAAGGGATTGCATTCAAAATTCTGTTCATTTTGGATAATGCTCCGGGACACCCACCACACCTGGACGATATGCACCCTGATGTTAAGGTAGTCTACATTCCACCTAACACTACTTCTATCATCCAACCCATGGATCAAGGTGCTATTGCAGCTTTTAAAGCTAATTATTTATGTACGACCTTCGCTCAGGCTGTTGCTGCTACTGAAGGTGAGAAAACGCTCAAGAGAGTTTTGGAAGGACTACAACATTCTGAAATGTATAAGAACATAGCTGCAGCATGGGATGAGGTTACAGGTCCGTGCATGAATGGAATATGGAAGAAAGTCCTGAAAAGTTATGTGAACAGTTTCAGAGGATTTAATGAAGATGAAGTAATTTCTGAGATTAGTAACAAGAAAGTGGAGTTGGGTAAACAGCTTGAGTTAGAAATTGATAATGATGTTGTTGAGTAGTTGGTTGAAAGTAACAGAAGAGCTAACTAACGAGGATCTTATTGAATTGGAAGCACAAGAAAATGCAGAGGAAGAAGAGAGTCTAAATGTAGAAGAACCTGCACTCCCCAAAAATTTTACAGTGAAGCAAATGGCAGAGGCATTTGCTACAATTAATAAGGGGATGCAAATGTTTGATGGAATGGATCAAAATGTTGAGCGTTTTGCCAAAGTTGGCATAATGTATGGAGTGGGAAATGAAGTTAAGGTTGCAGAAATAAGAAAGGGAGGACAGAGAGAGGGTATTCCAGTTAGAGTTGTTGGACAAGAGAGCTACTCTGGAGTCGTGTGACGTCAAGTTTGATGTAATTAAAGTGAAAAAGTTTGTGCCAAAATTTGACGAACATGATCTGGAAGAGTTTTTCAACCAATTTGAGCAGATTGCCACAATACTTTCCTGGCCTCAGCAGTATTGGCCCTTGCTGATCCAGTCTGTCCTTGTGGGCAAAGGCCATTCCACTTACTTGTACCTAACCAGCTCTCAGTAAAATGAGTACCTGTACTGTATTCTGTGGTCAAGGAAGCCATTTTGAAATCTTACCAGTTGACAGCAGTCATATAGAGGTAAATTTAGAAATACATTCAAATTGCCCGATCAATCACATATTGAATATGGTCACACTGTCAATAAGTTGCACAACTGATGGCCATCGGCTAGTGGAGTTAAAACCTATGATGAACTTTGTGAATTGACTGCACTAGAGCAGTATTTGAGAGGAGTCCCCACAGACGACCATATGTACGTTTGTGAGAATGAAGCTACAACTATTGAGAGAGCTGCCATTTTGGCAGAAATTTTCAGTCTTATTCATAAACATAAAGTTAATGAGGTTCCAGGCCCAGCCGTGACTCCAGCTCAAGGTGGTAAGCACCCGTTTGGTAGCATAGGAAATAAACTCTCCTTTGAGAATGTTGGCAGAGGTTCTGATGGCCATGGTGGTAATGGATTTAGCGGGGTTATGACTTCTGCGTGTTTTTCTTGTAGAAAGCCTGGTAACTATATTGCCCAATGTCATAAGCTCAAAGCTAAGGAGTCCCATGAAATGCCTGTTGCTAATTTTGTGTTTGTCTCAGCAGATGATGTTGCTGCGGTTTCTGACCCAGTTTGTGTGGATCCCAAGGATTTGTTCCAGTCCTTTCAGTTTCCTGGTTTTGTGTCCGTGTCCGAGGGTAGTCCTGCTGTCCCTGTGTGTATTTTAAGGGATACTGGTGCTTCACTCAGTATTCTGTTGAAAAGTGCTCTTCCATCTGTGGAAGAGGCTTATACTGGTGAGCACGTTGTGTTGTGGGGCGTTAGTGGAACCACTTGCATTCCTTTGTGTAAAGTGTACCTTTGGACGAACCTTTTGTCTCAGCCAGTAAAAGGAGTAACGTTCCTCTTGGGAAATGATTTAGCTGGTAGCATTGTTGTTCCAGATCCAGTTGTGTGCTCTACACCTTTTAGTAATAACCCTGCTGCAGACCTTGTGAGTAAGTGTGTTGAGTTATTCCCTTCTGGAGCTGTAACCCGTAGTCAAGCTAAAATGGTGACAAATGGGACAGATGTGAGTGATCAATGTGATGTTTTGCCTGATTATGATTTGAATGGACTGTTTGATGTTAAGCCAGAGCAGTTAGATGCAGGTTTAGTAGATCAACCTGTTAGTGATGTGTCAAGTGATGTAAAGGCAGATTCTAAGAATCATGTGAATGTTGATTTCAGTAACCTTCTTGTCACAAGAGAGATGTTGATTTCTGCTCAAGAGTCTGACCAGGCGCTGGTTCCATTATTTGCTAGGGCCGTATCAGAACCAGAGTCATTATGAATGTAGTGTTTCCTCAGGCATAGCAGATTTTTGCCATACATGTCATGTATGCCAGTTAGCTGGTAAGTCCAATCAAGTAGTGTCACCTGCACCTTTAAAACCTATACCTGTTGTTGATGAGCCATTTGCAAAAGAAGTCATTGATTGCATGGACCCTCTTGCTAAAACCGAGTGATAATGAATATTTGTTACCGGTGATGTGTGCTTCCACTATAGATCCGGAAGTTATACCTGTGCGGGCACTTGGTTTATATTATATTATATGTTGGTTTATATCACATCTATTGTATGTCATCAGATGTACTACACAGTTTAGTTTGGGATTCTCACCAAGTGAACTGATATTTGGCCGGAATATCCTTGATCCCTTGAAATTATTGCATGAGAATCGGGTAGGAGATGAAACTGCAAAAGATAGAAAATTTAATGTTGGGGATAATGTGCTTTTGTTCGTGCCCATTAGGAAGTTCCCCCACCCCCTTTTTTTTACGGGGATTAGCCCACCCGGTCACAGGTCACTGACCCACGTCGGGGCCTGGGTGGCGAAAATTTAATAATAATAATAATTCAGATAAGTAAAATTAAAAAAAAAATACAAAAATAATAATAACAATAATAATACCGACACTGCATTAATAATAATAATAATATTGTAACAATAATAATAATAATACTGTAATAACAATGCAATAATAATAATAAAGAACCCTAGAGAAATAAAATAAAAAAGATCAAGAGTGAGAAACAATATATGTATGCTGTGTTGTCAATGTTAAGAGAAACAAGTGAGACCCTGCAATTGGGTGTAAATGAGGCAGAAAGTCAGATCAGCAACCTGGGACTTGGTCACAATTTTTGTGATACCATATGGCAGCAGGGTCTATCACTAGACACACATTATGCTTCCAATATCTTCCCAGGCAGTAGTACCTCCCTGTTTGGTAGCTGCCTATCTACCTCTGAAGTTTTGAGTAAGGTAGGAGATGTTAACTATGTCATAGCCACACCTGAACGTATAAAATCTAAAAGACTAGTACATGTGAATCTGTTGAAACCCTATTGTGTTAGACCTGATTAAAATGGTGTTGTATTGTGATATTGAAATTAGACAAATGAAGGTGTAAGGATAACATTATTGCTGATACTCTGTCTAGGCCATTATTAGGTAGGTAGATTTGATAACTGTGTGTTGCCAGTGTAAAACCCCGAGTTTTATTTTAAGGAGGGGGGTGTTATGCATGGCGTAATGTACATTGGTGCGTTGCGCTGTGCATAGTGAAATAGTTTTCAGGAATGTTACCCCAAGTTATGTAAATATAATTTTGTATAATGATGTGTGAGCAGGGCTGGTATTTGATACATAGAATATTTTTCTGTATGTAGGCATTTTTGCAGCATAATGTGGGAGTTCATTTATATTAGTTTTAGGTTGGTAGATCCCTGGAGTATGGAGCGATGTCAGTCACTGGCTGGCCTTGGGAGTAGGAGGATGTCTCAGTTTGTCAGTGGTGGATACCTTTTCAAATAGAATTTAGTTGAATATTATCTATTCAGTGCTGCTCTATTATTATTTATTTTGTGTAAAGTGCAATCAATGGTTATTACAAAGTAGTTCATGGTTATTTACTGAGCATATATTAGTGGTTTATTAAGGATTATGTTTATTCTTTATTCTCTTGATTTAATTTATCTTATGGAACCTACACACTTATTATGGAAAAAATTATTTAAATCTTCTGTAATGTGTATAATTCCAAACCTTCACTCCAGAACTGTTGGGATAAAGAAGAGGCTGTGGTTGAACCTAGGACTAAGTTGTGCTGAGTTGCCAATTTTTTTTAAGTGCTATATTTGCCCTCATTTGTATGTTAATCTTCAACATAATTCAAGTTAATAAGTTATGGCATAACAATACATAGAAAATCTAAAATGGGTGTCTCTTTTTCTACTCAGCACCACGAGAACTCTCACTTTTATGCTTACCAGCCATTTTAAAGGGAATTACAAACAAAAATTTTGTCGATACACAGCGCGATCACTAACGTCGGGACTCGAAAATACGTAATTTGAAAAATATTCTATACAACTGCAGCGGTCGTAAGTCAGTGAGTACCTGTATATATATACAGTCTGCGCGGAGTTAGTTCGTCCGCTGAAAAAAAAATGCAAACTGTATTTACTGTTATGTTATAAAAATAAAGTCAAGGAACATTTACCACTTCAATTAATACTTTGTAATGTTCCCTTTGCACTTCAGGCAGTCATTTAGCAAGGTTTTGCAAGAGGTCAGGTGGTAAGTTAGCCCAGATATCCTTGATAGCTGCCTCTAGCTTTGGGATTGATGACGAGTCAGTGTCGCGCAGACGACGCTTAACAATGGACCATAAATTTTCTACCTGTATTAGGTTGAGATCTGGGCTAC
This sequence comes from Homarus americanus, assembly GCF_018991925.1. Taxonomy (NCBI): domain Eukaryota; kingdom Metazoa; phylum Arthropoda; class Malacostraca; order Decapoda; family Nephropidae; genus Homarus; species Homarus americanus. Next base: position 954,361 of record NW_024719965.1, on the reverse strand, counting down.
TGCCAGGCCAGTCATTAAAGAAAGGTACCTCACAGTCTTTGAGCCACTGTATGAAACTTTTAGCAGAGTGGCATGGGGCACCGTCCTGCATGAAAAGGCTTGCCTTAGCTTTATCAAATGATTCAGGTAAGAAATCACTGAGCAGTTCAAGATAGTTGTACTGATTCATCATCTGGTTCTTAGGGAGGATTACTAGTTCACCAACACCATAATACATAAAGCAAGCCCAAACCATAAGCGAGGCAGGGTGCTTAACAGTCTTCACTGTGTACTGTGGGAGATGTGCTTCCGAGTGAGGCGGGCGGTACACCCTCCCTCCACCACTGCCAGTCACAAAAAACGTAGCCTCGTCAGACCACAAAACACTCCTCCATGACTCTAAACCCCACACTGCATATTTCTTGCAAAATTTCACTCTAGTTTCCATCTGTCTCTTCGTCAGTAGAGGTTTACGACGGTGCACGGAAGCTCTTAAATCCAAGGTCATCATGGACGGCTTGTTGAACACAGCGTAAGGAGACGTGGCTGAGAGGACTGGGGGTTTCTGTATTTTACTTTGCGTGTTGTGAGGGCGGGATTGGACTTAACTTGGGGTGAAATAACCTCAAGTGTCCGTGGAAACAAAAATTTAGGCCCACCAGACTTGGGAAGAGAAGCTGGCAACATGTCCTCTCCAAGCTCACAGTAACGCTTCACAAGTTTCTGCACACCATGCAACCCCACACCAGCCAGAGCAGAAGTATTTCTCAATTCATGGTTTGCTTTGTACAATGCAATCACTGCTGCAATGTCGTCCCTTGTATTAACCCTCCTGGACATCTCTGATGGCCACCATGTCAGGGTAATGCACCGCAAATGAGGCAAAAAATGGCCACGGGACGCACAAACTCGCAGAGTTAACCTTCCCCTCACGATTGCCAGAGGCGCACTGAGAGTAAGCTGTGACGTGTGCTCAGTTGCCATGTGTCACCACTTGCCAACCAACCAAGTGTACGAACATCTCGCATCCCGGGACAGCCTTCAAAACATATGAACTTATTTACGCGATGTTTGTTCGTCGGCCCTATCACAACCTAACTTTCCGCGCAGATAAATAGGGAGAGTGCGAACATTGGGTGACACATATCGTTACATTACTCATACTGGTCTTGTTTCCGTGTGGTCGTGACTTTTTAAACAAATCTATCCAGAGTATCATTAACATACAATAATATAACTAATTGTATATGTGTTGGGCAATATTCTCACTTCGTTCTTTTATATCCTTATTACTACTGTATTTCTTTCTTGACGTTGACATGTCAGAAGAAATTCCTGACGATGTCACGATGTCAGCCACTCCGTAGAACAAGTTCGTTATACCGGACGACGTACTAGAGAGGAGCCCCGAATTATATACTATACAGTATACTAACTGACTTGTTTACAAAAAGCTGAAACTGGAAAATCAATCTGTTTTTATGCATATCTATATTTTGTTGACTTTTGACCAATTTAAACGTTTACATCGTTCAGTTTATAAATGTGAACTGCCAAATCTATTAGCCTGAAATCTGTAAATTGCAATAAAGTTATTCTAAACCACAGTGTGAAATATGTACTTGTAGTGCAATGTAGTGTAATGAGATGCAACCATTTTAAAGCCTGCAATACATTTCCCTATTTCACTGCACTTTCCTACAAGATTTACATAATCTCTTGTAATCATAGATAAAGCTAAAATACATGGTACCCTGTATATATACTAATAGGTATGGATTACCTGTTGAATTGGGTGTAAGCAATCTTGGGTAAAAATTATCTAGTAAGTTGGGTACGAGTGGACTATTTTTGGGTACGAATTATCTTGGGTACGATATGACCCTAACCCAGTTTAAGCTAAGCCTACCGGGGGTCCGGGGGCAGAGCCCCTGGCTAGGGGTTAAGTTAGGGTAGATGACTCGTTTTCTCCCCCGCCCAAAAACCCCAATTTCCCAGGCTCTCCCCCATTATTGTTGGGGGGCAAAAGCGAGCAATTTCCACCCAAAATGAAAGTCAGATTAAGTTAAAACACACCAAAATACACTGGAAAAACATATTGGTCAACCCATAGGGACTTATGTCTTAAGTAAAAATTTACCAAGATGACATTTACTATAGAACCTAATATAACCTGACCTAACCAACCAATGAAACCTACCTAACCTTACCCAACTTCCTAGACAGGGGGGGACCCCTCCCCCCCCCGGCATATTAAACAGCTAATTAGAGCAGTCATGGTAAAATAGCTCTAGCAGGGACTTAACTGGTCACGGCAAAATATCCACTACACAGTATAAATTTGCAGAAATCAGTTATAAATTTACATACTAACTGTAAACATTATTCCATGGCTAATAAAAATTGGGTAAAACCCTATTTCTATGTTAAAACTCATGGAGATGTATTGAAGGTAATATTGCAGTAAACAGCAACCACAGAATACCGGAAATTCACTACACTCAATCGATACAACTATTTTTTCTATGATTATTTATTTTTTATATTACATTAGGTTAGGTAAAACATTTTTAATCAGGTTTTGGTTGCTGTTTTCTGCATTTTTCCGTATTTAATTCTAAACTTGCTTGTTACCCACGTATAGATATATGAAAACTCCCTTTGGTTGGTTGGTTTTTTTTTACCAATGGGAACAAATTACACTACCTCACGAGTTAATTGAAATAGTCATGTAAAATTCTTACTTCATATACAAACAATTACTTCACCGTTAAATTGGAACTTTAAATGTGTGTCGGGTTAAGGTGTTGTTATGTCATTAAAGGTAGACTCCTGGGCAGCCACACTCACCGTACTCCCGTTGACAGCAGTTTCCAGGCGCGGACGTTTGCACGGTGGTGGCTGTGAATTGGCAGCCTGCAATTCTGACATTTATCCCGCGATTCACTCACACATAAATCAAAGACTGTTCCCTGCAGGACACGAGGTTACTAAATCCCGCGAAACCGCCATGCGTCTGAGTGCTGAGCGCATTATATGTAAGTCTGGACACCAACCGGCAAATCGATAACTTCTTCCTAATGATTTATATAAATTTAGCATTAATTTATTATATTCTTAATCACTGAAATATTTTCGTTTAATATATTATTATATATATAGAAGTGATATATATTCCATATAACTAACAAAATTTTCATTCCTGTACTAATCATTAAGATTTTATAGTAATCTTTCTCTAGGTCACCATTGCATTGTTATAGATGAATATATCACCCACAATATTTTGCCTTAACTACTGGGCATTCATGAAGATACATATAGATGGCTAACAAATATTGTTAGACATGTTACTTAGCGGCCATAATTTTCAGAAGCATTTCCAACTTGAAACAAACGCTAGCTTTCTTCTCATTGACAATCACGCTTATCTCTTATTCTGAATGTTTACAAGACGCCATGGTTAATGGTACAGATGATGGTCAGGCATTTGACTTCATTAGAGAGATGTAGCAAAATATAGTAAGACCCCAGAGACCATTAACTTGTTATTTAAACTATAAATGGCTACGTAAAATTTTTGCAAATAATAATTTATTAGTACCAGACAAAAATAGTATATTATAAATTATAAATTTGAAGAGAATGTGAAGTAACAGAAAGAACGAGCAAGGTTGTGAGGTCATAAACTTATACATACAGTTTGCTACACTTAACTGAAGTCATGGAGGAGACTGAAATTTGAATTTAACACGGAAAACAGATATATGACCATATCATTTATTTTAGAAATCCGATATATTTATTAAGAGGAAACCAGGATTAAATTATTGCTGATTGCTGACATGGGACTGGTCAGTAGTTCAATGTTGCTAATATCTGTTTATATATATTTCAACTGAATAGAAGGAAAGATAGAAACCACCAAGCAGTCACAGTTGTTAGAATCTGCTCTTGCATCTTAATAGGATGTCTATGATTTTTTCCCAAATGTTCGTGTTTCTGTGTTGAAAAAACAGTGAGTTGGTGCATATGAATTTAGTGATCCCTCCTATAGCATAAATTATAAGTTTAAAGCTGTTATTGGACAGGGTTATGCATTACTGTATAGGAAATATATAGTTAAAGTTGAATTTTTTTCAGTATGATATTTAACAGAAATGGAAACGATAATCCATAGAACCTACTAGAACCTGACCTAGCAAACTCATCATATTAGGTCAAGTTCTAGTAGGTTCTATGCATTATCGTGTGCATTTATGCGTTTAATATTATGCTAATAGTATGTACAAAAAATATAAACCAAATAACATAGGAAACCCTACCTTACCTTACCTAACCTCTCTCTGACAGTTATATATGGGGTTAAAAATGCCCAGAATAGAGAGATCTAAATGATTCAGTAGTTTATATCTTGGGGCGCGCTATGTCAGAAAGTAAAGTAATACCAAAAAAAGGTTAAATTATCATTTTGGTCATCCACCTATTTGGAAGTTGAAATTGTGGTAAAATTTTAGTTTTGGTCATCCTTGTATTTAGATATCCAACCTAACCAAGCCACCGAACTTAGGAACTATTATAATCTAACCCTCCATTTATGGTGGGGGTTAAATTCCTAAGATTCCCCAGATGACCAAAACTTTAATAATACAGTACCTAAAAAATACCCTTACTGATTTTTTTTTAAGTATTGATAAATAGACAATTAAGATTTTATTTATATATTTATTTATTTTTTATCCTCTTCGCCAAGGATTGACTCGTTAACCGTTTGGGCGGTCGGTCATGTCTTTGTTACCCACTGTTGACAACTACTGGGCAGGCACCAGCTCCTGAATACATCTGAAACTGCTCCAGTGTTGGTCAAGTCTGGTCTTGAAAGAGCTCACAGTCAGTACCGTCACAACACTCTCTGGCAGATTGTCCCAAGAATTTACAATTCTCACTCCAAAAAAAGTTTGCCCTCACAGTTTTCTGGACTCGTGGCTTCTTCAACTTTGAGCTGTGGCCCCTTGTGGGGTGTGTGTCCGCCAGCTCCAGGTATGGACACTCGACTGAATAGTGTGCCTTTGAGATATTTATACTCCTCAACTAGGTCACCCCTTGCCTATCTGTTGTATACTGTAAGTTAGGCAGTTGTAGGCATTCTTAATCTCTCTGGATAACTGAGGTGCCAAAGTGCAGGCACCAGTCTGGTGGCCCTCCTTTGGATATTATCAATCAACTGACAGTCGCTATCATACCTCGGGGACCAGACGGGGTGACAGTACTCCAGGCGAGGAAACACTTCGCTCTTGAAGATTGTTACGATTGACGGACGGTCAAGATATCTGAATGACCTTCGAGTAAGAATTAGTAGTTTAGTTGCTTGGGTAAAATTTTTGTTTCACTCATCCCTGTATTTAGATATCTAACAAAACCTAATGTAGCCTATCCTAACCTAGCCAAAGAACCCAGGAACTATATCTAACTTAACTGGACACCCCCTAGACCCCCCCCTTTCTGGTGAGGGGCTTTGCCCTAGATGATTGAAACTAAAACGATACCGTTGCTTGATTCACCTTCTCACAATGGTCCGAGAACTTCAGTTTATTTTTAACATACACATCTACTGTAGGTCCTTTTCACATTCAGTCTCAATTTATGCACTCTCTTCATCCTGTTTGGACATATGATACGCCTCCTCACTCTTGGTCCGTGCCAGGTGCAGCCTCTTACACTTCGTGACATTGAATCTTAGCAGCAATTTTTTCCATTCTTGAAGCTCTCGGAGATCTTTCTGCAGGTTAAAGTTCTGTAGAAGACATAGATGGGAGGTTATATTAATTATAACAATTGGCTATTGAACTGTGTTGGATGGTAAAATAGCTCAAGGGCTATTAAGCCGGGTCACCTGGTAAAGTAATCGGTAATGTCTGAGAACAGCACTACCATCAGGAGGAGTTGTTTGATTCCGGAAAATTTTCCACAGACGTTCATATAATTACAGTAAGTATTTTAAAAGAGGTGATAACTTTTATTTAATTATGGTAAATTTGGAAGACACACCTAGCACCGGTTTTTACTTCGACAATGTGTTTTTCCACTGTTTTATATGTGATTTAAATGCATTTGAACTTCATTTACATCAGAAATCACCAATTTTTTAATTCCCCCCACGATCCTGGAAACCTGTTGGGAAGTGGGATTTGTTAGGTGGGAGGGAACGAGTGACTTACTCCAGAAATGAATGGCAAAATCACAAGAATCACATAAAAAAACACCAGAAAAACACATTGCCAAACCCAAGAAAATGAAACAAACCTAACCTTAACGTAACCCAAATCTAACCCAACCTAATCCTAACCAAACCTAAACTAATCTAACCCAACCTAATCCTAACCAAACCTAAACTAATCTAACCCAACCTAATCCTAACCAAACCTAAACTAACCTAACCTAACCTAACCTAAACTAACATAACCTAAACTAACCTAACCTAAACTAAACTAACCTAACCTCAACTAACCTAACCTAAACTAACCTAACCTAAACTAACCTAACCTAAACTAAACTAACCTAACCTCAACTAACCAAACCTAAACCTAACTTAATGAGTTAGTTAATGTAGAAACGAGCAAAATCACTAGAATTTTTACAGATTATTTTGAGGTAATTTTATGAAGTTTGATATTATTGATTTGCAATGGAAATGTTACGAAGAAAAGTTGTTGTAAGTGATGAGAGAAGGATGTGTACCAAGCTAGATTTTGCCTAACTTTTGCCGGGTGGATATTCCAATGATACCTTAATTATGAAGTATTTTATATTTTTTTATTTTTCTCAATGATCATAATCACCGGTAGTGGGCAAGGCATGAAGGATGAGGAAATTAGTGTAAAACACAGTGACAAAAATTATCATATGACACAAAGACGATGTTTATATGTGCTTTGTATGTGTAGAAGTTAATTACGTATATACGGACATTATTCCTCTGACAAATCTATCAAATCACTGCGTGGCAATTGTTTGTTTACAACCAACCCTCTCAGTTCAAGCATACTCGCACATCCAAAAATAAATAAAATTGCACCATGCCGCTTTACAAAGTTGCTTTAATTGGTACCAGATATCAAAATTACGTAAGTTATTTCTGTTTAATATGGTAGGGGGTCTGCCCCTCGGCTCGGCAGTGGGGTAAGGTTAGATAGGTTTCTTTTTTTGATTACTTGGTTAGGTTCAGATTCTAGTAAATATTGTCACTTTTAAAATACATATTATAATGATAAGAATATCCGTGGTGGTAGTGCTGTTCTCAGACTTTACCAAATAATGTACAGTTTTATACAGCAGGGTTTATTGTTTTTATGGATGATATATGCGTAACCTAACCTTGAGTCACGTCAGGTTTTCATTGTGTCCAAAAAAATAAAAAATTAATGAGTTTTACTTTATTTCATCAGAGGAATTATTCAGTAAGTTACAAGACATGTTGTTCATTTTAAATTGAATGGTAATTTTATTTAATAAGCAATAATACTGTATACTCTTTTTCAGATTTTGATAATGAAACTGCGTGATTAAGGACTTACCCAGCAAAATTCTTCGATCTAGTTAATGGTCTAAAAGTCTGCAAAGATGGGAGCTGGTAGCAGCAGCATTAGTGATCTGGCCTCCAATCAATACCTTAAGCGTTTTGTCAGCACAGAAGTCATTACTGCCAATGATCCCTTTTGGAATCAACTCCTGTCATTCACATTTTCTATACCAGACTCCAGGTGGGCACTTTCTTTATTCTTCTGCTATATATTCATTGTGTTTTATGACGGACTGTTCAGTGATTCTTATAATATGTGTGGTACTACAATACTGTACTTTTATCTAGAATGTACATACATTAATCCTCACCATAAACCAGAGGTTCTTAACCTGGGGTCCATGGATGGGCTTCAGGGGGTCCGTGAAGGTCAGATAAAAATTTAACATTTATCTTTAAGCCAAACAACAACAACCTTCTCATTGAAATGAACTTTTGAGCAGAATTAAAGTTTTGTTTTGTTTAATTTGCACAAGATGATTGTATTTCATTTTTGTATGGAGTGGCCATTAATTTTTGCATAAAAAAGTGTGAAACATAATTCTTTGTTAAGATTGTTTACTTTATTCATACTTTGTGTATGTCATACACTGTATGAGGCAATGAATTTTCAATAAAATAAAGTATATTCATTGCATGCAAAGTTGTGCTTATGTGCATTTTTCTAGGGAGGGGGGTCCATAGCTTTCACCAGATTCCCAAAGGGGTCTGTGACTCAAAAAAGATTAAGAACCACTGCCATAAACTAAAATACAGCATATAGAAATCTCTTAATCCTAATCTCAAACTCATGGTCAATAATGAAACTACAGGGTAGTTACTGGGTGGGGGTTCAAAAGATAGGATTGGTTTACAGCATTTCATGATTTCCCCCAATCAGTCTGGCCTAACACCCATTTCCAGACGTCTCTCAACCTTCATTAATTCAATATTACTGGTGCTGTGGGTTGACTGATTTATACTGACAATTAATTTACTCCAACATACACAAATTATCTCACAAAAGAAAATTTTATGCCAAAAAGTAATAGTTAACCCTTAAGCTTCGGGTCACGTCACATAACATTTTGATCTTACCCGGGCTAGATTATGATGTCAAATAGATATTTACTTTTCACCCACTCACACCTGAGAGCCTCCTAGTCTCTTCTAAGAAGCTTCTCAGCTTTTGTGATGTAGGAATGTTGCCCTTGGACTTGACTCATGTCACCATGTGTTTTTACCCCCAACAGCATGTCTAGTACAGTATTGTGATCAATTACTGGAGCAGTAATAATGATTGCTATTAGTGTAAATAGTAATAACATAATAAAACAAGTGCCCTGTACCTCATACTCCCTCATTACTACTGCATCACACACACTCCACTTCACGGTCGACTCTCCCCAGCCTCGGTGTTGCCAACCTGTTGGTAGGACATTTATTTATATCCTGTTTATATCAGCCATGGCCAGTTTGTAAGACTAGAATTTCTTTTTATTTGTTTTTTTAATTGTTCCCCAATATACCCATGTACAGGGGGGTTGCTGCCCACAGCCAGGGGTTAAAGTTTAACAATTTTGAAATACATATAATGACATGTCTGTCATTCATGATGCAATATTGTACAGTACACTATTTATTTGTTATTCATTAATTAGTAAAGATATGTTACTACAGGTTGAACCGCCCTATTTTGGCACCCTTTGGACCTGACCGGTGCTGGACTATAGAATTTTCCGAACCAAAGGTGGTCTTTGTAAAATACATAGTATTATTGTTGTCACACAGTTTTAATGTGCCTAATGCGCCTAATGTTTCTCTGGGCATGCTACACTGTCCTAAGGGCAAAGCTGTACTGTACATGTACTCAAAATAATGTACTAAATGATGACTAAAATTTTTGTCTTGTGCAATCTATAGCATGATTATATTCATATTAATCACTATCTTATAAGAATTTCAGCAATGTAAATTATATTCTCCCCGTCACTTCTGTGACATTTTATAAGCAAAAAACAAAAACTCAATCTAAAGGACATAAATAAACAAATAAATACTTAACTAGACCTTCAGCACCAACTGTCAAACATGTCTCTTTCCTCCCCTCCCCCATCTTCCCAGCCAGGGTTTGGTGTTTTAAGCTTAAAGTTTTTATCTTATATAATGTCACAGACTAAACTTAGGAGAATATAATTTGTATTGCTGGAATCCTTACAAGACTGCAAATAATTTGAATATAAACGTCATATATTTTGCACAAGAGATAAAAATTTTTGCTCTCTCTAATAAAATTCTTAAATTAGAACTAAAATTTGTATGTCTAATGCAAGCTATAGCATGTTTATATTCAAATTAATCACTATCTTATAAGAATTCCAGCAATGTTAATTATATTCTCCCATGTCAGTTCATTGACATTTTATAAGAGAAAAACTTAGTCTTTCTTAAGGACAGATAAATATATAAGCACTAGACCTTGGCATCAACTGTCAAACATATCACCTCACCTCCTCCCCCCTGCCCCCCCACTCTTCTCAGTCAGTAAACGGACCATTTCACGTCCCCTAATTTTAGCTGTGTTTATTTATGAGTGTTGTAACATAATACTACAAAAAACAATGTTTTGTTTATTCTAGGAGTTGGGCTGAGGTGCATCTGGGTAGACTAAATTATTCCATTTAAACAACACTTCGATTTTGTGCGAATTCGATTTAAAGCGACCTCTCTTGGAACCTATCTCGTGTTATATCAATGTTCTACTGTACAGTGTAATTATAATAAACAAAAATTCTCATTCTGCACTTAAAATGACAAAATAGTTACGGTACCTGTACCTGTGCATAAATTGGTGATGTTCACCTGTAAAGAAAAAAAAAATATCTGTACAGTAAATAAAATAAATATGCTAAATATGTTAAGGGTAAATAACAAGTGAAATATTACAGAAACACTTGAAATATCTAGGAACGCACCAAATTCCATGAGGACCAGATGTAAACAAAGGGTATGCCGAACCATGGATACTAGCGTCGGTGGGTATAAGCGGCCATCCGGCAAACTAAAATTTTGCCGGACGACGGGACGTTCCGGACAATAGAGTACTGGATTCAGGGGGTTTAACCTGTATAATTATCTTTGTTTATTAATACCTGCACCCTTCATATACAGCATTTTCTCGATTTAACGAACTATTTCGAGCCACCCCCTCTCCGTTATATCGAAATTTTGACTAAATTTAACTTATTTTCTCTCGATTTAGCGAATTAGTTCACTAAATCGATCGTCATTCTGTTAAATTTTGCGCCAAAATCCACAGCACCATAAGTCACACCAACTTAAGAAATTTTTTACTGCTTAGTTGTTTTGGAAAATAGTCCATTATTAGATTTATTCAATATGAGCTATACAGAGGGTAGATTACCAACAGAATGGAAGAGAGCAATAGTCCTTCCTGTCCCTAAGGCAACTGGTGGATACAGGCCAGTGTCTTTAACATCTTGTTTTTCCAAGATGATGGAGAGAGTATTATTAAACAGGCTTCTATTTATTGTGGGAGATAATCTTTCTAGTAATTTATTTGTTTTTATGAAAGGGAAAGGTACTTCAGACTGTGTTATAAAATGTTTATCAAATGATGCAGACAGATGTAGAGTTCTTGTGGATTTACAAGGAGCATTTGATAAAGCTCACAGTGAAGTAGTTATGAATGAACTGGCTGCTCTAGGGGTATCAGGAAAGTTGGTACACTGGATAAGTAACTACTTGCATGGAAGGAGAGCCTGTGTATGGTATCAGGGATGTTTGTCTGAGGAAAGAGCACTTGAATTAGGCACCCCCCCAAGGGGGAGTATTGAGTCCAATGTTATTTAATGTGTTAATGAACAAGATAGCCTCGCAAGTATATCCTAAAGGTGTTGTAACCATCATTTATGCAGATGACATCTTATTTCAAGGAAACTCTCTAAAAAATTTGCAGATTGCTTTAGATAATTTTAGTGTTCTTTTTCAAAAGATGGGCTTAGTTGTCAATTAAAAAAATAACAAATGTGAATGTAAAGGAAGAGGAACTGAATCTCTTAATAAATGGAAAAAATATTGAGAAAGTGTCAAAATATAAATATTTAAGAATGTATACGTATTGGCTTTACAGTACTAGTGAGGCAGAAATATATCATGTCCTCACTCAATGTAGAGCAAGATTACAGACCTTGAAGGCTCTAGCATGTTGTGGTAAAGGAGCTAGGGTACCCATACTGAGAATGATGTATATTTCTACCATAACATCACTTATAGACTATGCAGCACCTGTCCTCTCTTGTACTGGTGAAGGAAGGTTACGGAAGCTTGAGATCATGCAAAATGAAGCAATGAGAATAATTTTAGGATGTCAAAAGAATGCAATGATTGAGATAATGAAAATGGAACTAGGGTTACAGAGCATTTCACAGAGGGTCAATGAAATTAATACAGTTGCAGCAATTCGATTAATGAGGGGGAATAGTTGGGGTAAATTTGCACAAGATATAAATGATGGCTTAAAAAATAAAGGACCTTCTGCAGGCAAGGCAAGAGAGGATACATGAATTGATTAGTAAATATTAAAAAAAAATTTAATCTGACAGACTGGTGTACAGCTGTTCAGAAAAGTTGTAAGTTAGACATTGTGCCTCTCACAATGAAGAAATCATTACATGACCCAAGACAGTTAAGGGCTATATATGGGAATAAGATTAGTAATTTGCTTAAATTAAACACCTTGCATGTATATTGTGATGGTTTAGTTGTGTCAAGTGGCAGGGCTGGGTGTGGGAGCCTTATAAGACAGTACACAGAACAAGGTACTGATGACACCAAAATTGGACTCTGGCTGAGCAATTTAATATCATCAACACAAGCTGAGTTGTATGCAATGTTAGTAGGATTGGAAAGTGTTGTAAAGAGGAATAAAGATGCATATTTTTTTGCTGATAGTAGGGCAGCTTTGGATTCTTTGAACAGCGGGAGTCCAGTCTTAGAACACATTATTGGTTCATGTAGAAAATTAGTAAATACAATAAGGAAAAAAGGCCATAGTGTTTGATTTGTATGGGTCCCTTCACCTGTGGGCATTGGTCTTAATGAAGCAGTAGATATAATAGCAAAAAGAGCCACGGAAAAGTCCGAGATCGACATAATATGTATTAAAACTTTGAAACAATTAAGGAGCAAATTGCGGAAAATAAAATCAATAGAAGATAATATAAAAAGGAATGAAATGTATGAGAAAAGTGAAACAATGAAACATTACCACCATGTTCTCATGAACACAAATTTTACAGATGGCAAAGATAGGAGCAGGTGGAAAGATTCAGTGTATATGAGGTTAAGATTAGGATATAAATATTACTGGGAACTTGGAGCTGAGAGAAGTGAACAGGATAAAGAATGTAGAGTTTGTAGAACATCCAGATCCCATACCCTGCCACATGACATACTGGAATGCCCATTGCTTAATGTATATAGAAATACCCAGATAAATAATGTCTCCAAACAAATACAGTCGGCCCTTAACATAGGCGGGGGTTACGTAACAGAGATACCGGTGGATGTTAAAAATCCGCGTATTTTTGCTGCCCAAAAAAAAACCCAGGCCCCCATGTCCTTATTTACCGTATATACCTGTGTGTAGTTCAAATTTTTAAGACCAAATTATTTGGCAAAAAATTGGGGGTCGACCTCTAAACGGGTAATAGTTTCGTTAAGTTGAAAAATATTTACCAGTAACTACCAGTAAACAATGGAAACGATGCACCAACGCACCACCAGCTGTGAGTGTCGGTACAGTTGCCAGGGCAGATCTCTTGCGTCATCATAGCAAGCCCAAAGTAGCCAAATCCATGGTATGGTAGCACAGGACGATGTAAAACATAAAGTATTGATTTATTAAAGTTTATTTATAGATACTGGACATAAATTTTTGTTCATTACATTTGAAACATCAATCTTTGTTAATTAAATTTGAAACAAAAGAAAACCACGATACCGTATTTTCATTAAAATATTACATCACAAGTATATTTTACCTTAACTGTGACTGAATGAATATATTCTCGGAAATAAATATGGAAACATAATATTTTTGCTGGAATGACGTACATATTACAGTGGAAAGTGGGATAAAATCATGACGAAAACAATGACTTTCGCTTTCTTTCGTTGTTCAAAAGATTTTACCGTAATCGCTTTTCGAATGGTTTTCAGTTAAAAAACTGTTGTACTCGTACTGTATTACAATAATATTCTATCCTATCATTAGCCTTATAATCCCACAACTGAAAACCATTCGAAAAGCGATTACGGTAACATCTTTTGAACGAAAGAAAGCGAAAGTCATTGCTTTCGTCACTTTCCACTGTAATACGTACATCATTTCAGCAAAAATATTACATTTCCATGTTCTCAGAAATAAATGGTAGTTTTGTTGAAACGTAATGTACAGTATTTAACATTAAAATGCAAAAATAGCTATAAAAACAATTAATACACCCGTAATGTACTGGCTGGCATCTCCACTCGTCCCTGCTCCCGCCAGTCACCTCCTCCCTGCTCTATCCCTCCGCCTCCTCCCCGCTCTATCCCTCCGCCTCCTCCCCGCTCTATCCCTCCGCCTCCTCCACATCGTCACTACTGTTGTATTACAATAATATTCTATCCTAATTCACTTGAATAAATACTACGATACCATATTTCTGAATATTTTCATTAAAATCCATCAAAATCATTTTCCTTGTCATCGTCTTCAACACCAAACAGCTCCTCCCAGTCTCCTCCTTGAACAGGGCTAGAGGGTACGTGTTTTTCAAATCACTTTCAGTTAAAAAAATTTTTACATCACATGTATATTTTACCTAAACTGCGCCCGAATGAATATATTCTCGGAAATAAATAGTAGTTTTGCTGAAACGTGACGTATTTCAATGTAAAATAGGATAAAATACATGACGAAAACAAAAGACTTTACCTAACCTTCCAATGTTCAAGAGATGTTACTCGTTTTTATAATAGTTTTCGGTTAAAATACTGTTATATTACAATGATATTCTATTCATACTGTGCTTGATATAATGCATTCACGGAAATGTAATATTTTTGCTGAAATGACGTACGTATTCCAGTGGAAAGTGGGATAAAATCGTGACGAAAACAATGACTTGCTTTCTTTCGTTCAAAAGATGTTACCGTAATCGCTTTTCGAATGATTTTCAGTTAAAAAACTGTTGCATCACAAGTGAATTAGGATAGAATATTATTGTAATACAAAAGTTTTTTAACTGAAAACCATTCGAAAAGCGATTACGGTAACATCTTTTGAACGAAAGAAAGCGAAAGTCATTGCTTTCTTCACTTTCCACTGTAATACGTACGTCATTTCAGCAAAAATATTACATTTCCATATTCTCAGAAATAAATAGTAGTTTTGCTGAAACGTAGTGCATTTCAATGTAAATTAGGATAAACTACATGAAAACAAAAGACTTTACCTAACCTTCTGATGTTCAAGATATGTTACTCGTTTTTTTAATAGTTTTGTGTTAAAATACTGTTATACTAGTGATATTCTATTCATACTGTGCTTGATATAATACATTCACGGAAATGTAATATTTTTGCATCTACAATGCTGATGCCAACACAAGTGTGGTTACAGCGAGACTGACTGAGTGAGGGAGAGCTATGCGTGTGTGTGTGAGGTTGCGGGAGTGGGCGGTGTCCTGTGTGAGGTGCCGCGCGCGGGTTGAATGGTGCGCGATTTGAATGTACTTCAATTACTTCAATGTACAGAATATTTCTCCGGCGGAGCAATCCGCGTATTTGCAAATCCGTGTATGCTAAACCCGCGTATGTTAAGGGCCGACTGTAGAATGGATGTTTAAAAATAGGAAAATAAATGAAATATTAAAGAAATATAGAAATTTTGCATCAAGACTATAACTGTATGTACAGTACTATAATTGATTATATGAGATATATCTGTACTGGGGATTTATGTGAGTCCTAAGAGGGACATTCCTGGACTGGGGTGGGGATGACTTATGTCACTTCATCCCTTTGAGATGTATTTACTTATTTTATCTGAATAAATGTATAAAAAAATATAAATAAATATATGCGCTGCTTAATGCATGGAGTTATTGTATATCTGCTCAGTCTGTGTCCTGCCACCACATGTGTTGTTAACTGATACCTCTCTGTCAACTAACTACTGTTCATAGACATCATACTGAAAGTCTCACAGAAAGTGGTGTGGGGAAGAAAGTCAAAAGTGTGCAGCTATTATTTGGAAAAAAAGTTTGGAAATACCTGTACAGTAATACAGTAAGTCCTATTTTACCGTTGCCTCCGTTAACGTTGTTTCGTTATAACATCACTACTCTTTAGATACCAATAATTCGGTTAACTTCCCGACTACTCAATATAATGTCGTTTTTGCGGCGTCATGGACTACTTTGTATGGCACAGCAATCTCTCGTCTTGCCGCGCTACGCTATATCAGCTTGGAGCATTACCTCTCACTTGCGGAACGTCTCACAGCGTACCCAAGCGACGCCAGTCTTTGTTAGGTTTCCACAGCATTCTTATGTGTTTAAGAGTTTGTGCTCGTAATCCTGTATTCTAACCATTCGAAATGGCTTCCAAGTGCCAATCAAGTGCTACTGATGCTAGTGTTGTGAAGAAGCAACGTAAGACCATTAGCCTTGCTACGAAAATGGAGGTTTTAACCCGATTTCGAAAAAGGGGAACGTGCAGTGGACATTGCTGGTGCTCTTGGTGCTTACTATTCGGACCAACACGGACAAGATTAAGGCTAGTGCTGGAGGTGGTACTTCTCTGAGTGCAACAAAGACAAATCGTGCTCGAAGTTCTGTGATTGAAAAGATGGAGAAGATGCTGGCTGTGTGGATGAAGGACCAGAATATCAATGCAATGCCCCTGTGAGCCTTATGGTTATCCAGCGTAAAGCAAGATCCTTGTTTGACGACTTAAAGGCAGAAAAGGGTGAATGATCAAAGGAAGAGACCCTTACGGCCAGCTGAGGATGGTTTCACGTTTTAAGCAATGGTATAATTTCCACACCGTCAAGATGACTGGTGAAGCTGCTAGTTCAGACACGGTTCTTGCCGAGATATTCCCACCGGAGTTCAAAAGCATTATCCAGCAAGGAGGCTACTCATCGAAGCAGGTCTTCAATGTGGATGAGACTGGTCTCTTTTGGAAGAGGATGCCTGAGAGGACCTACATCTCCAAGGAGGAGAAAAGAGCACCAGGTTATAAAGCAGTAAAAGACCGCTTGACGCTACTGCTTGACGCGAATGCTGCCGGTGACTTCAAGCTGAAGCCTATGCTAATTTCTCGCGCTGCCAACCCACGTAACATGAAAGGTTACTCTAAGGATCATCTTTCTGTCATTTACAAGGCAAAGAAGAAGGCATGGATAACCAGCGCCATATTTAGCCAGTGGTTAACAGTGTACGCCTTCCCTGCAATGATGAAATACTGTGCCAAGGAGAACCTAGGTTTTAAAATTCTTCTGATCCTTGACAATGCTCCAGCTCATCCTCCCAATCTCGACGACTTGCATGACAGTGTAAAAGTTGTATTCCTGCCTCCCAACATGACAGCACTGATGCAGCCTATGGACCAAGGTATCATCGCCGCATTCAAGGTGTATTATTTACGGCGTACCATGGACCAATCGCTAAAGGCTACTAACGGAGAAAATAAACCTACGATCCAAGAATATTGGCACGGCTTCAGCATTCTTCATGCAATTGACAACATTGTCAAGGCATGGGAAGAAGTTTCAGAAAGTTGTCTGAATGGTGTGTGGGGTAAATTGTGGCCAGAGTGCGTCAACAGTTTTACGGGATTCAAGGATTTAGTCCCATCTGTGAATAGGGATATCCTCAGCTTGGCTAGAGAGGCAGGTTTTGATGAGCTGGAATCATAGGATATTGAGGACATCCTGGCATTCCATACAGAAGAGCTCACCAACGAAGATCTGCAACAACTACAGAACACAGTCCTGTTGAAGATGACGAAGAAGAAGAACCTCAACGAACGCTAACTTCCAAGAGGATGGCAGAATCATTCAACATGTTTTAGCAAGGTTTGCAAATCTTCATCGATGACGAACCAAACTGAGAACGTAGCTCAACGATTCAACACAACAGTGATGATAGTCTTGGTTGTTACAGTGAGACCTACAAGGAGAAGAAGAAGAGGAGCATTATGCAGTCAACGCTGGATTAATTTTTTCGTCGTCACAAGGCAGCAGCAGTATCTTCACAACAGCCTGCAAGCGAGGAGGAGCAAACAGCAGCCGGCAGAAGCATCTTCACAACAGCCGGCAGCCGAGGAGGGGCACAAAGCAGCAGAGGAGGAGCTAACAACAACGAAAGAGGAGCAATCTTCAAAGGAGGAGGAGCAAGCAGCGGCGGAGGAACCCCAGTCAGTGCAGGAGGAGGAGGCAGCCGCAGAGTCTCAGTGACTCGCCTCCCTCCACTCCCACCCTCCTCCTCCGTTCCCGCCATCTGCCTCCGCCGCTCCCGCCATCAGCCTCCTCCGCTTCACTACCCACCAGACACCTCCGCCCATCGGTGAGTACTCATACAAACTTAGTACAGTACTTGTAGTTGTATATGCATGCACTCTTTTCTGTATGTGTAATGTATTTCATGGGGCAAAGGGAGGCTCAGGAACGTAACTCCCATATGTTATCTATTTCTTATGGGGAAAGTTGATTCGCTTGACGTTGTTTCGTATAATGTCGCATTTTCAGGAACATAACCCTGACTTTAAGCGAGGACTTACTGTACAGTATTATTACTGAGACTCAGTGAAACTCACATATACAATATCACTCATTGGTAAGAAATATTGCCATTGTGATTGCATCTCTACAGTGATCCCTCGGCTAACGAGCGCCTCGGTTAACGATTTACCTTCCATAAGATTCTTAACTTCGGTTAATGAGCAATCCCTCGATTAACGAGTTTTTTACGAGCCGACCTCAACATGTTTTCGCTTGCATTTGGCGGTCCACCAGCTGTAGTATTAGTCCGCCAATACAGTAATCGGTTTTAGGGCTTAAATTCCTTACTATTTTAGTAAATATCAAGAAGTTTATACTATTCAATAATTTTAAATGTTTAATATTAACTTTTTTAGTCATTTTAACAATTATTGAACATAAGTGAAGGTAAAGAAACTAGTTTCTGGCGTGCCATCCAGCCTGTTAACACACCAAACAGGTGTTAGTTTATCTTTCTTTTCAGTGGAGGTAACATCTTGCTTGAGACTCTCTTCAACTAAATGCTTTTTTCTGTGTTTGCAAGCAAATTATTGGTCATTTTGAAATTTATTTTACATATTGACAACATATAATGCAGTGCAGTGTTGATTTAAAGAAAATAATCTTGAATTACACCAAGAGAACTAAAATTTTATGGGTGAAATGGCACCATGGGGTGACTTCTCTTCCACCCCAATGCCTTCTCTTCTCGCTTCTCCTCCACCCCCATTCTAATTCCCATCATCATCATCATCATCACCCAGGATCCTTCTACATACACACCTCAAAGTAAGTGTACTTTTCTACCTTTTTTGTTGAATTTAGGCAATTTTCGGTGAGCTGGAACCAATTACCCAAAAACCCATTGAAACAATGGTTTCGGTTAACGAGTTTTTCGGTTAACAAGCAACCTGCTGGAATGGATTGTGCTTGTTAACCTCGGGACCACTGTATATGGCACAATGTTATACTGTCCTCTTAGAAAGCTGTTTCTTTTAGTGCTCTGTTTTCCAATAATACATCTAGAGACTGTACATTTCTTGCCTGTAAATCACTTTATCATCCTTGATATAGTGAAATGCACCATGGAATTGGAAATTATGGTCTAAATTTGTTCATTGTGGAATGTACAGTCGGCGACAAGAATAAGTATACACCTACGGTTCGTGTTTGAGACAAAATATCTGGTAACACTGTCCTGGACAGAACAGACAAAAGTACAAAATGACCTGTAATTTAAGTTTTATTCCTACATAAATGTTATAAATACATTTGTTGTGAATGTTTTACTAGTGTCTTGTGTTTATATTACAAGTACGCCCTGTAATATATCGTATCCAATGGTAGGAAACCTGTTGCCGAATGGGATTGCAGTTATCGTCCAGCTCCCACTTTTTCTCTTACTCTACCTTTTCTTTACTGATCGTTTGGATTTGTAAAGGAAGGAAGAGAAATAAATAGAGGAATAAAGAAGGGGAAACAGAAAACAGTTAGAGATAATGGGGGAGCTGAGTTTCATCATGCATCAGGATGTGCAGTTTCAACATTACCAGACCATTTTCGAACCTTACAGCTACAATGTGTATACTTATTCCTGTGGCCGACTGTACATACAGTACATTATATAAAAATATCTTAGAAACCATAGAAATTGAGGCTGTATTTATGCTGCAAAATGGCAAACTTGCAAAGGATATTTACCGTATTTTTATTAACTACAAGAACTGTTTCCTTTAACCCTTACGCCCCGGGTGTCATTCCAGAACGCAAGAACGGCAGGCCCCGGGTGACGTTCCAGAATGTGCGCCTTTTCCCGCCACTGTTTAAATGCCCAGCACGGGTTATCAGGTTCCAGTGTTACTATTTGCCTCTCACGCCCCACACACTCTGCCACAGAGAAGCTTCCTAAAATTTTGTTTGTTTCATTTTCATTGTTTGTCCATTTTATCATGTATCAAAGTAATATTGATAAAAGTAGTGTAGTATTACTGGAAAATAATGCTATGATTATGTTATAAATGTATTTATTTGTGGAATTATTATTCTGATAATTATTTCTTCTCATTACTTGCTCTACCAGACACAAAAACAGCCAGACAGCCTGGCGACAGACTGAGTGTGTGTCGCCAAACAGTTTTTATGAAAAATAATGCAAATAAAATAAATTCTAAATGAATTATTTATTGGAAATAAGTATTATGATCAGTAAATATATGCATTACTGGAAATCCCGGACACAAAGGTAAGCTAAAAATAACTGCTAAGTGTGCAGGTGACCACGAGCGCTCGCCATCATAACAAGCTGACCCCTTATCTCCCCACACCCCCCCCCCTCCCTCTGCACTGCCAGGGAAGTTTCTAGAGGGTCAATCTTATTTTTTTTTTTTTTATCATTTAAAAAGGTTAAAAATTATTTTTGGACAAGTTGATTTTTCTCGATTTACCCCCGAGTGGGGAATACGCCCAGCGGCACCCTAACTCAGGGCTTAAGGGTTAAAGACAAATTCATCCCAAGTAAGAGAAGTAAATTATGAAAACTGCTGTATTTACTTACTGAACAAGTGGCCTCCACAACATTTTCCACCCTAAATGAGTCATTGTGAGAACTGTGAATTTCTGGTTAATATATTATCATTTGGCAAATTTTAAGTATATAACATGTGGCTTAACATATGGTAAACTATCTATTTAAAAAACAAACATAATTACTACAAGAATAAACTTATCTGTGACTTTACCTTCTAAATGCAGGTAAAAATAATTCTGCTTCCTGCAACGTCATAAATAATGCTGTCTGAACTTCATCAAACCATGTTTCCGTGACCTTCTCTGAGCGCATACGAAGGATCAATCTCTTAACTATGCTGTCATCCATTGCTACTCTTGGACTTGCCTGTCATAAAAATAAAAAAAACTCAATAAACTGGTACAACATTTCTTAGTAGTCTATGAAAAGAAAAATTATGAACAGAGACAAGGAAACATAAGTATCTTTCAATATACAGTACAGTACATCATAAAGACCTTCTGGCCTGTTACCCAACATGGTGAACCATGCAAAACCTTTACCAGAAAACCTAATCTTAGTACATCAGTGTAAATTCGTCCACAAATACACCCTCTCATATACTGTACATCCTCCTTCAACCTGTGCTTCCGTCTTACTTTTGGCTCCCTCATTATAAACACTACTGGATCCATTTTTGTCTGCACATTCCCATACTTCATCAGTACTCCATCTTATACTTTACCCTTCAATGCATCAATGACATATTTACCATTAATCTACTTATTCCTTATTCCAACTGCCATCAGAACTCCCAGCATCATCTCAGAAAATATAAATCAATGGCTATAAAATGGTGGTGATGTAATAAGTATGCACAGGAAAGAAGTAAAGTATCTGGCATGTAACTCATGCAAGCAATACTGAGAGAAGATCTCGTTTTCCTACCTCTGGTTATTTGGCAACCTTCAAACTTCAAAACACTGGGTAATCTAATATATATTCTAAAATTCAAAACTGTTTTTCAGTAAGTAGTGTCTTCATCTTCCCTGCTGATGGGTGATAAAAGGGTCATATTCAGTCATTACACCACCCGACCGATTGGGAGCACTATCACGTTTGGTTATTCAGAGACACCTCCAGATCCAAAGGCAGTCCCGGTGGATCGGGTTTCTTATTAGGACCGTTGGAACCATTCATCAGGAGGGGGTACCTGACCTATGGCAGTCCCGATTAATGTAAAAACTTTTTTACCCTCCAAATTTTAATATACTGAGATAGAATATATTCCAAACTAATAGAAAATGAGTTTGATGGTGAAAGAAGGTCTTGTTATCCATATACATATTCAAAGATTGTCAGTTACTTACAAGTGATAAATAATCCCAGTTGATCATGAGCGTGCAGCCATGCATCAACAAACAAAGCATTTCTTTTCTTATCACAGCTCCAGGGGTCAGATGCCTTGTATTGAATAATTTTCCCTTCTCTTGAATGAGGCTAACTAAAGCATTGCCCTGTTTAAAAGACAGAGGTATGTTCATTGCTAACCATATTTCCGGATCCTTCCTGTGCCGTGTTGTGACAGCCGACTCATGCCACAACAACTGCCAGCCATCCCGGTGTGGCCAACACCCGGTGAAATATAACCTTCAAAACAAACTTCACAAACACCAGAGAATAATAATTTCTTTATCCCATAGATTTCCTCTTGACAATTTTATGTTTGTTTGGTTATATGATGTTAATCTTTTTTTTTTGGTGTTGGTTAAATTTTTTTGTTTGAAGGAAATATTATTGGGGTACTCGACACCTGTGTTGTGGTAACAGTGGGTCATTCAGCCAATTTGCACATGCTGGTAGCCCTACCCGATGGATCAGGATCCCAACCCATCGTAGTGCCCAAGGCATGTTCTTGAATAAATATTTCCCTACTCGAGCTTCGGGTTCCCAATGGTCAGCCCGACCATCGGGTATGTCAACTGTAAATACGGGCCTAGGCTTTGTGAAGAAAAAGGTGCAAGAACATAAACAAGCAATAAGAATGAAAGAAAAACAGTGAAAAAAGGGAGAGTTGGTAAGGTGTTTATTACCCTTGCCATTCGCGAAGGATAGGTTCCAAGAAATGGCGCATTGGCAAAACCACAAATAGCAACTTATACTACCTAGTGCACCACTGTATAACTTTACCAAACAACTGACCAGCCACAGCAACACTCGTCCCCTCTTTTAACTTATCTAATGATAAAACTTTCTTTGTCAGGGTCATCACTGATTTCTACCTTTTACATTTCACTCCACTAGCATCACTAGTACTAACACTAGACAGTCTTTTAGGAGCCATTTCACACAGAAACACTAAAGTTTTGAGAATACAACACAAAATGTTATGTGGGGCGAATCGTTGTGCTGCGGGAAAAAGCCTGCCTAGTCACCGTAGCCACCATGTGCTTTCCGCGAATCATCAAAATCGAGAATCGCAAACCCGCGAATGGCAAGTGTCTACTGTATAACAAAAAATAGCTTCAAGCAGAAAAAAAAAGTTCTTTGTGTTTATCTTTGCTTTGTTTTTTTTTCTGTCCAGAGAGGTTTTCTTTTCCTCTTGTGTACTGTATTATAATTCCTTAGCAAGATATACTTCTTTCTCACTTACTTATTATTTTCCATGATGCAAGCACTTTACAATTACAGGCAGACCCCGATTTACAAAAGGGTTACGTTTCTGAAAACCTCTAAAAAAATTTTGGGGTAAATTAGTGAAAAATTTCCCGTAAACTCCCATTATAAAAGTTGAGATTTGTTTCTAAGAAAATATAAACCTCAAGACATCTTAAAATAAATACTGTAGTACAAAACATGATTTTAATTAAATTTTTTGGTGTAAATAATGATTGAGACAATAATAAACATAAAAAATAAAATATATACAGTATTATACAATAATAAGTTTATACCTGTACCTGTACTTAAAGAAACTGAACGAGATTTGTGACAAAGTAAAAAGTATGAAACACTAAGCCAACATCTATGATAAATACTATACATTACCCTAGCAATACATTTGACTCCCATTATGTAACTGGAGATACATTCTCCATGAAAAAAAATCCCATGCTTGACCTCTGATAAGATATTGTGTTATCCTAAATTCCCACTTTGTTTACAAGGCATGAATACTGTACTGTGGTCACTGACACTTTGAACAATGGTGATTCTGGTTCAAGCATTAGGCCGGGTGTTCTCTACTTTTTGTTTAATATTGATTTTATTTTGAATCCACATTGCCCTTAAACATGCATCAAAGTGATAGTACTGAGTTTAAAAGAGCTAAAAGGAAACAAAATCTTCAGTGTTTAAAAAAAGGGAAATTCTGTGAAAATTGCACTAGACCGAGCAACAGTCTATGAGGGTCTGAAAATTTTACAGCACTGTTATTCCCATACCAATCACAGACATATCCATGATACACAAAAGGTGGTGGCTGGCACTGACCACGGACATATCCGCAATGAAATGTTACTGTATTAGCCCGTCTAACAGGCAGTAATACTTATATAAATGTGGGTTATATACTTTAGGCTTATGGAATTAAATCACACATGGTTACTTTCCTATGAGCCATGAGTAGTATTTCATTGGACATGTGACAGTATATTTCCACTGAACTCTCATTTCTTGACTACAGTCATGAATAGAGTAGCCGGCCCTTTGCCAGTCTGTTCCTATCTCTCACGCCCACAAGACGTGTGCCTATAAAGCTAATTACATATACGCTTCATCCCTTATTAACGTTCACAGCTCATAGCGTTAATTATGGTGATATCCTAGTAATTGTGCAATAGTTTATTTTCTTAATAAATGGAGAAAAGTCCATTTGGGCTTGAAAACTTATCCCAAAAACATATATGAATGCTGCTTCCAGTTTGCCTCTAATTAGTGATTCCACAGGTAACCGGAACATATAGGTGGCAGCGGCTCCACGAATCTTTGATCAAAAACCAGTGTTTTATACAAAAACTGAAGATTGTGATTAAAGTTTAATATTCTTTGTTGTTTCACTTGGATATATGTCTTAGTGAGCAACAATACACATTGAGTGGAACACTTGTGTGACGTCCCAGTTCGATGTACAAATTTCTATCTATATTATTATAAGTGATTTAATACATTTGATCTCTTTGTACGTGGCTACACCACAGCATTACCACACCCTGAACGTCTTCGCAACATTATCTTAAAGATGTTCTCATAACTATTTTCAACTACCAAGCATAACAAGCCAACAAGCCTTCTCTCCCAGCAAGCAGAAGCATCCCAGCACCCCAACACCAGGCAGCACCCCAGCCTTAAGCCACCCCAGGGTGAGCCTACCGGTCTTCAGCCAAGTGTATTTTTGATTGGTCAACATCTGGCTCAGCGCTCTCTCGACAATTGGTCAACACTATCAGGGGCTGCTCCCAGTGACCCACCGTGTTACCCGCCAGGTGACCCAGTGCACCTGGGTTCTATCGGACAGCTGTCTTTGACATCGCTTAGGTCATCATATCTTCCAGCTCCTGCCAACTACATGATCGACGCCATCTTGGACAGATCATCAATGCCATAATGGAAACATCACTCCAACGTCATAGCAGGACACCATCTTGGAATTTGCTCCAATACATAGGGAGTGACCGTGACATACTTCTCACCAGCTGAGACACATCTCCGCAGAGCTCTACGGACTTCAAGACCAGTTTATACACCTCAATTAGGTCACCATTTGTCCATCTGTATTATAAGCTAGGCAGTTGCAGGTGCTCTAAAATCTGGATAACTGAGGTGCCGAAGTACAGGCACCAGTCTAGTGACCCTCCTTTGATAATGACACTGCACCCCCCTCCCGTTCCCTCCTTCCCCCTCCATGATTCCCAGCAGGTAAGAAAATTGTATTCCCTTTATGTTTTTGAGCTATTGCAATCATTTCTTTAATTTTTTTGCACATTCTGTATGAACAATTGTATGTGCATGTAACAAAGTAAAATAAAATTAATAAAAATATGAATATCTAATCAAAATTATGAGTTGAAAAATAACAATAAAACAGCTTTGCCTGGTTGGAGGAGAGGTAAGGCAATGTTGTTACAGTGACATCTAACATGGCAACCTGCCAAGTCCACACACACACATGTTCATATGAGATAAATGAAATTATTTTGTATAAATTTATTGATTTTATATCTTTTTAGAAACTACTTGAGCTATTGAGACAATATTTAATCACTATAGCAGCAGGATACAAAGCTTGTTTGGGCTCTTCAGGAGGTAAGGAACGGAATCTATTTCCCCCATAAGTTATTAATATCAATACATAAACCTAAAAAGCCATTGCTAAGTGATGGCTTTTTAGGTCCCTAACCCCATCGTTGCCTGTAAAACTATAAAATACTGTACTGTACTGTACTGTATTTTTTTTATTTCTATGCCATATTACAGTACCGTATTTATTATTGTTATTTATTCCTCACATTTACTGGTACAGTATATGCACGACTCAGTTCATCCGGGCAGTCACCAAGCTGACTCAAGAGATGTGTGTGGCTGCTGCCTGTATGCCATGACGTCACATAGGGTGGAGGCAAAGTGCGGCTGGCCACAGTTACAGCTCACTGCCTCAATACATACATTGCCTTCACACACATACACACCCATGTTCTTTATTTTTTCCTATTTTATAGTTTTATAATACAGTACAATATAGCCTGGGTTTACGCGGTCAATTAAACCCATGGAGGTCCGCGTATAACGCAAAACGCGTAAATAAAATAACAGAACATATGGGATTAATTGAAATAGAGACTCGGCCGACCGCCAGACTACCCTTTTTCCGACACAATACGTACGTTGTAGTAAAAATAACATCTTAATTTTATGATGGTATGCACACACAATTAATATTTAAGAGAAATATCAATAATATTTATTTTTTTTAACACTTACGTTAGTAGAAGAGATGACTGGGCACACGGGGATGGGGGGTTGGTTCCGAGGCAGAGGGCAGATTATTGGCCCTCACCTGTATCACTTGTATCACCTGTATCACTATCCACCACAGAGGCTAGCGGGGCCTCCTTGTCAAACCCCTCAAAGTCCATATCCTCACTATCACTATCACTGACTTGGGCTGGCTGTGGTGGGTGGCGGGTGAAGAACTCGGTAATGTTTTGTTGACCGGGCAGGCAAGGTTAAATAGACCAATCACAGCGCGCGGCGGAGGGGGTGCGTGGGTGGTAAGGATACGTGGCCCAATCACAGTCCGCGACGTCATCGGCACAAGTCTGACGTCATTGGTGACGTCAGCGACCAGCCGCTTGCCGCGTAAATTAAGGAATGTACCGCGTAACTAATAATTGGCGCGTCTGGACAGGTGCAGCGTAAATGGCCAAACGCGTATAAAATATCCACGTAAACCCAGACTATACTGTATACTGTATACTATAAAACTATAATATACTGTACTGTATACAGTATACAATACAGTATTTTTTTTATTAATACCGTATATCACGGCCTATAAGGCGGCGGGGTGCATAAGACGCCCCCCCCAAATTTCCATTTAAAAAGTAGCTTTTGAGCTCTATTTGCTGTATAAGACCAGTACCCCAAATGTGACACTTACCCACTGACTCAGTAGTCCTTTACCAACCATCCTTGATTTTTTAAAATAAGGCCAATTCACTTCAAGTAATGTCATCAAATTATACCCGCTGGTGTAGTGTAAACACTAGTGACGTCACTGAAGCGTGGTGGGAGTGTTCCCTCGTCTCGGTGGTGTGACTATTTATACAACATGTGGTTCAACAGCAACCACCGTATTCTAATTGTGGTGTTTCATTAGGATTTGAGTGAAAAAGGTTACCAGTATGTACTTACTACATACATTTATTACACATATATATATATATATATATATATATATATATATATATATATATATATATATATATATATATATATATATATATATATATATATATATACTGAATATACTATGTACAAAAAATGAATGTTCAATGAATTATTTATGGTGCATTAGGGTACTGGTCACTTCTGATGGGCTATAAATAGCTTTGTTATCTCCCCTCCATCTCACCCTGAGCCAGACGGAAGGGTCTTGGTAAATAACATGTTTGCTTATTTTCCATTTACTTTAAATAGATTTACCGAATTATTTGTTTTATTTATTTATTTATAATATACTGTAATATATTAAACACACTGTAATTATTTTCTTTAATTTATAAACTGTTTTGCGACAAAGGAATGTTCTCCAGTAGTGTTTCATTAGGATTTGAGTGAAAAAATATTACGTACTTACACAATTGTTCCTCTTACTTTGACAACACAACATACATACAGTATATTATTTCTCAGTTTTGATCTTTTTTTAATTTTTGTATTTATTTATAGTTAGTTACTTAAAATAAGGCCAATTCACTTCAAGTAATGGCATCAAATATTACCAGCTGGTGTAGTGTAAACACTAGTGACGTCACTTGAGCGTCTGTAATTAACCGTCGATAGTTTCAAGAATTAATGCACTCATTTACTGAATATTCTTTGTAAAAAAATAAAATTTAAATCAATTATTTATAGGAGATAAATATTATTATGAGTAAATATACCGATACCGGTATGCATTACTGACCACCTCCACGGCTAAAAATAGCCCAATCTCGCGGTCACTTTGCCTTTCTTGTCTCCTCACTGGCAAATGGGGGGGGGCGTGGGGAGGGGTGTGTGATGATAGCTGTGTTTATTACAGGGGTATAAATCTCTTTTACGGTATGTTAGACAGGTTTATAATACATTTTTATTATTTTAATATACCGGTAATCTTAATTTGAATCCAGCTTGCCAAACGTAAGTTTCAGTATAAAATAATTAGTGGTAAGACCTTGTGAGTGGCTTACGATGTTTTCATCACCACTCTTGACACACTAAACCACAATATTTAAGAGGTAAGAATTTTAAACTTGGTGGTTTAGACGACCCCCTAACTTTGGGCAGATTTTTTTAATGTTCAAATTTCGTCTTATAGGCCGTGATATACGGTAAGCCACATTACATTACTGTATTATAATGATGTGCACGTGGAGCACATAATCCTCAGTTTTTCCGACTTATCTCCCAAATTTTCCCAGCGAGTCGAAAATTGTTAAACCGAAAATTGACGATTGTTAAACAGAAGGGCTGTTAAAAATGTTAAATCTCTTAAACTAAAATATCGCTAAGCAAACAATCCTTAAATGAGGAATACCTGTACTGTACATGTATTTACTTTTTACTATTATAAGTCCTTTCTCACTAGGATGCAGGTCACTGAAATCAAGAACAACACAAACTCTCTTCCATTCATTGTCACTTATTCTTTCAAATGCCATTACAGTTTAAGATGAATTCTGCTACACAGCTATATAGCAAGTTGACACAACAACACATACAGCACAGACAATTAAACACCAGCACAAAACAATACAGGACAACATTATTTACACAGCACACTTGCCAGCAAGCAGATCATAATACACACTGAGAATATACTTTGGTAACATGATTGAAAGACAACAAGAAGTAAAATGTAGGCACAGATACACAACCAAAATATTCCTGTAGTACATATAGAGGAAACAAGAACATTATCGTAATTAAAGGCAAAACCTCACCTTATTAGGTGTGTACGTATTTAATACATGGACCACAAGTGAAGCTTCATAAAGCCATGAAGTGAAATCTCACAGTCACAAAAACATGCAAATACATGTGAATCTGACATACTTTTTCAGAAAGATATTGCTCATAAATCATTTCTGCTTCTTCCTTATGAGATGAAAGGTCATGGGCAGAAAAGTGGTCATGACAGAGATCTGGCATGGTCATCCCAGATCCTTGGGCTTCTGATTCTTCCAGGTGCTGCAATCTCTCCAGCTCTAAGGCACACAGTCTTTCATTTACTGCAGTTCGCCAACCTACAAAAAAGTAAAACATTTATGTATGGTTCCAAGATGAAGAAAACTTTAAAAATTTATGGGAAATCACCTTACTAAAAAACATTTACAATGTGCATATGGTACTGTTACAACGTGGCTGCAATCAAACTAAGCTCAAAACAGAATACTGTACTGTACTGTACAATAGACAAGGGCCTTGCTACTCACACATTTGCCCATAACAAATTTGCTTTTTTGTGATCAATTTATTAAGGCATAGTTTACAGGCTGCACTCAAGGTGCTTGACAGTATACAAACTGGCACAAGACAAAATACAATAAGTCAAAACATGAGTTGGTCACAAACTGATCAGCTGGTCAACCTCTCATTCTCTTCTTTTTTTTTATCTCTCTCCCCCCTTTCTTCTCTCTCCTTGACCCACATGGTGCAGCACACTGTGGTTGGCAAGGAATTACTGTACAGTCAACCCTCGAAGATCCGGACTAAGAGGATGGACCACCTGTCTAGAATAGCCGATTGTCCAAATCTTCTGGCGAATGCACTAAATGTATAAAAACGATAAATGATATAAAAAACACAAAAAATTCAGTACAGTACAAATTATCCTGACTAATGGGGATAGTTATACAGACTTTTTCCTGTGAAAAAGCCATATTTTTTAGCAACATGTTACTGTACTCACTTTGTACTCAAATGTACTACACTAAAGGATTAAAATTGTTATCTTTTTTGCACAATATTTAATGTATATATCAAATTATTCACTGTCTTGCAAGGATTCCAGCAATACAAGTTACATTCTGCTAAGTTTAGTGTGACATTTTATAAGATAAAAACTTGAAGCCTTAAACCACCTTCACCCTTGCTGGAAGGTGGTGGGAAGTTCGAGAGGGAAGTGGGGTGTTGACACAGCCGGCGGCGAAGGTTACCTAGTGATATTTATTTATCTGTCATATAGAGGGTGTTTACCAGAGTTCTTGCGAAGATAACTTTTTGTATGAACTATATAATATAACGTATACTGTATATACATATCAAATATTGAAAGGTATTACGGTAAGTGTCTTGATGAAAGTGGCGTGGCCTTATTACACACTTTCGCCTATGTTTGGGCCTTGGGGGGTTGACTTATATGGCGAGTATAGAACTAAACCTGAATTTTGAACTAAAAATCTTGAGGTCGACTTATACGCCGCAATTTACGGTATACTGTATATGAATCTTATTCAAGGCTGTCCAGTGTGTTACCCATATTCAAGATGAGTTGAAAGAGGCCATCAAGTGCAAGTGAAAGCAGAAGTGCTAAAAGAGTTCCACAAAGGAATTATGTTGGATATAAAACTTTATGTTTTCTGGAGGATTGATGCAGGAGATAAACTTAGCCAGATTGAAAAAACAGTAGGGCCTGCTACATCTCCCAATAACTCCTATTGCACCACCTCACCTCACCTCACGCAGTACTCAACATCGTTTGTGGTGAGTTAAATTAAAGTGCTTTGTGTACTGTGTTTATTATCATATTATATCAAAATAATCAATAAATGTTTAAAAAAAATAAAAATTTCATTCGTGTGTTTATATTACTTCTTTTTGTCAAAAAACTTTCTTTAGTAATGGATCTCCAATTATATACAGCAATAGAAGTCAATGGGAAAATGGGGTTCACGTTATAGCCAACTTTTCAAGGAAGCATCCCTTCTGTAACCCGGGGTATTACTGTACAACACTAGACAATAATCCTGTTATCATCTCAGACCTGTAAGTTCTAGGGCCAAAAGGTGATAACTAACCTTACCTTTCCCTTCCTCAACCATCACACTCGTCAAAGTTACCACCAAATCATAAAGTACTGTTACCAATGTACAGTATTACAGTAGTGTACAGTATATGTACTACAAAAAAATGATGGAAAAATTCCTTACATTCAATGTTCAAGTAGAGGTTGATGTAATGCTGAGCATTAATTGAAGCCATGTAGTTGAGAAAATGATCCAGTGTGAGGCTATTCTTTAATATTGCTTCCAATGGCAGCTGGAACAGCTTTCCACGAGCTAAATGGCGATAGTCCAAATTCATGGGTAAACCTGTGGATGAAGATTAAAATTCAAGTACAGTAATTTGTAAAGCACGGAATTCTATCATATGTAATCACCTATGGGAAAAATTTGCTGAGCTAATACATGTACAGTAGTATAAAAATGATGATACCTCTAAAAGGTTACACAATCAACAATGGAAGAGTCAAGCACATTATTGACTAAGCATACTTCACACAAAAGAATTTTACAAGTTAGAGCAGAAATCATATTTGTTCGCAAAATTTTATTCAAAGAAAGACAAAAAGTTTGTAATATAATAATGATGAGAACAACCTGGTTCATAGAGTACAAAAATACAAACACAGTACAGTAATCCCTGTAGTTTTGACTATCCACAAATTATATTTTGTACACCATTTAACCAATCATGGTATCCATTTGCAAGTATCCATGGGTTTCCATGGCCCCTGCTGAAAATATCTAGCCCAGAGTGGTGGTAATGTTCACTGGACCATGTATATGTTCCTCAAGTGACAATTTGTTATCACTTACCACTCCCATGTCCTCTTCCTTCTCTAACTTCTTTAACACTCTGGAGCACAGATGATACTGCATCATCCAAAATACTTACGCTTGCATAAATAGAATGCGTTTAAGTCTAGAAATTCACTGAAAAACCATTTTTCAGTTTGCAGTGCTTGGTTTGTTTTAACCATTTGGGTGCAAAGACCACAATAATGTAAGTTAAGAAGCATTATTCTTAAGTACAACAGTCGCAATAATGCCACAGCCATCAAAAATATTTCCTTCTCATAGACAATCTACCATTTTCTATGAATCTTGTGGTGATCACGTACTACTGTTGTGTGCTGTCATCTGGCAAAGCCAAGCGTAAATGAAAATGTAAACACAGTCAGTTCCTTCCACCCATGCCGCCATTAATAATATTGGGAGACTGCTGTTTTATCTGCAATTTCACCAAGGAGTGTGCATTTTGTCTATTTCGCTACACAGTATGCAGCATTCCTTTAATGCATGTCGTTTTTCTCCCTCTGTTTTCAGTACATCATGAGTGCAAAGGGAAATGGGAATCTCTGAATTATGATAAAATAGAGGTAGAATTGTTTGCTAAAGATTCAGTAGCTAGGTTAGCATCTCTGGAATGACAGCATGGTCCAAGATGACAGATGTGCAATTTGAGAATTCAAAACAATTGAAAAGTACAGGTAGTCTCTGTTTATTGCAAATTCACATACTGCAGTCTAAGAGTTACAATAATTTAATTTTGAAGGCGAAAATATTCAATTATCGAAACAAATTATTTCCATCTAAGTAGCAATCAACAAGAGCCTTCTAGATTTGCAGAGATGCATCAATTTATGCACGTCTGTGAGAGGGGGAACATTCATATATCTGTTAACACCTCTCAATAAATACAGTAGACTCGTAACTTACGCAGGGGTTACGTTCCTGGGACTTCGAGTAAAGCCTAAAAAATGCGTAAAGTCAGAAACACTCATAAAAATTCCCTACATTGCCCTTAAATCACTATATATGTACGTACATTTTCACTAGAACTCATAAATCACTACTGTGATGTGATACAGGTGATTAATTTTTATTGCTTGTGCAAAATATATGATGTTTATATTCAAATTATTCGCTTCTTACAAGGGTTCTAGCAATGTGAGTTTTATTCTTCTAATTTTAGTCTGTGATATTTTTTCAGATAAACACTTTAAGCCTAAAAGCACCAAACCCTGGCTGGGAAGATGGGGGAGAAGGAGGGAGGGACGGAGGAGGAGGGGAGAGGTGAGGTGATACGTTGACAGTTGGTGCCGAAGATCTAGTGTGTATTTATTTATCTGTCCTTAAGAGTGACTAAGTTTTCCTCTTATAAAATGTCACTGAACTGACCTGGGAGAATATAATTTACATTGCTGGGATTCTTATAAGATAGTGATTAATTTGAATAAAAAAAAAAAATTTAGGAATCATTTAGTACATTATTTTGAGTACATGTACAGTACTAGCTTTGCCCTTGGGACAGTGTGTGCATGTAAATGAGTAAAAATAAATGAAGAAAGTTATGTACTGTATATCGAGCCAAAAATATAAGTTGAAAACCTTTATGTAGACAGACTTGTGTTGTTGTTTTGAGATTATTCATCCCCTTCCAACGTCACCGTGGGGGGATCATCAAGGTCAGATAACGATGCAGGGGAGGATGTGGGCAGCTCAAGGTCACTGTGAGAAGTTGAGGGCATTGGCTGATCTGCTGACGATGTTGATGCTAAAGTTTTAACATGGTGATGGGAAGCTGTCGTTGTTGTTTCTTAAGCTGCTGGAACATATTCTTATACTGAGCCATAACGCTTGTAAGACCTCGTGAGAAGTTGATGTTGCGCTCGGCCACCTGAAACACTTCACTAAACTTGTGTATATTCCAACATGCTGGCTCTTCTTGTACTGCGCACATCATTGTCATTCCTAAAAACCCCATTTAATTCATATTACGCTACATAACATTCAAATCCACCGCGCTTGTAGAATCTCAGAGAACGGGAGACATTGATAAAGGATAACTCACCTACTCAATGTTACTGAATCATGTGTTGTGTTGTACCCAGGTACAGTTATATAATATTAATTGTATGTATTCATAGCATTAAGGAGAACTCAGGGTATCCAAAAGATGATTGGGAAAGTCCAGTTGAGCCGGACTAGTGTACTGTAGGACTAAGTGTGGATCATGGTTTGAAGGTCATACTATTTACGTCTGTGAACGTGTAGCGAACATAACTTCCACAGATATCATATGAAAATACATGAGAACAATGATCTGGAAAAAGGATAAATGTATCAGAACTATGTGAGGTGTTGGAAGTGACCCAGAAACTATACTTGAAAGGAAATATCTTGTATGCATCGGTGTGAACTTAATACACCTCGTATCCTCACGTGACATATACCCACGACATGTACAGTGATCAGAGAATCTTATGTCTGTGTTCAAATAGTACAATGTGTGAGAGGAGGATCCCTAATTACAGTTTTAGGTGAAGTGGATATACCCACGCCATGAACATTCGGCCTTTGTTTAAGGGAGCGTCCTGTACCCGCCTCGAGTGTGCCGCGTTGATATTATAACCCAATGAATTTACCCACGAACTAGCAAACCAGAACCTTACCTTAGTGTGTACTTTAGAATTAAAATATGTGTTTATAAGGCATGGGTGACAATAGTGCTCAGGTGAGAACCGTAAGAAATAAAAGTAAAAATTAAAGACTGGAAACTGTAGGCCTACGCGGTAACGAGTGGCGGGGCACTGCCCTCAGTACCCTCCGTTCTACCATCACCTCAGGTCAGTGTCCTATCGAGCTATATCCCGCCCTGTAAAAAAGGCTTATATAGAAGTTATTACAGTTTAAAGCTTTGCCTGAAGTATAAGTGTAATAGTAATGTGTTAGGGTGTGTGATAACCGCCCGTCAGGCATTATTTCTCAGTACCCTCCGTTCTACCGTCACCTCAGGTCCCATGTGGTCGGAGTGCTCGGAGTGCCTTGCTGCGCGACAGCCATTATCCCTGTGAGCGTCCCACCAGGTGGTGATTACTCCCAGCTATGCCACTCCACTGTGAACCTGTGGATTCCCAGCACACCACCCCAAATGAGTAGTAACAAATAAGGAGACCGTGAGAAACTCCGCGGTCGTCACTTGGAGCGATCTATAATACCAGACGTAGAAATAGTACTGGTATGTCTCTTGGTGAAGCCCTCGTCTTTACCCACCGAGGACGGTGTGCGAACGAGGTGCCTGTTATGTATACCTAAAAGTTACAAGGAGTCCCATACCTGCAGGTGTGGAGTGTAACAGGTGTGTTGAGATGGTGCTACTATGTATGATAACCAACGGTGCTATGTTCCATATAGGTGGAGCAGTCTGATGTGTTAAGGGGTAGTGTAAGAAGGAATGACCGAGGTAAGGAGGTCACAGATTGTTATGCAATAAGTATGTGGATGACACGCCATTAATGTAAGACGTCTGGTGCCGAGCGGGGTAACCAACATTTTCGTTGTTCTTCTGACGAAGGCCAATTCATTTGTATGTTTTTTACCAGTATGCTTTATAAGGAATAAATTAATTAAGACATGTTATGGTTTCACCCTTCTTTCCCCTTATCGATCTGGTCAATGAAAAACCTAACCCAATGCCTAGTCCACTCTGCACGCTACCTGATGAAATACATACTGTCCAGAGGGGGTCTGGTGGCAGCGACCCTTAGAAATTAAGATTAGAGTTAAGTATTCCCCTTTAGAATTAGTGACCCCAGTCTGGCAGTATATTCTTGTTCTTCATTATCATCGTCAGCACCACCATCTTCTTCATCTGCTCTCACTATTTTCTCCAACTCGGCATCAGTCAGAGTTTCCCTGTGCCCTTCAATTAACTCCTCGAATTCCTGCTAGACCATGTCTTCAAACCCATCACCGCCTACAGCCCTGGCCACCGTCACGATGGGCTTAACTTCAGAGTCAATCTTAGGATATCCTTTGAAGTCACGCACACAGTCACTCCACAGTGCCCGCCAACACGAATTAACCGACTTTGGTTTCAGTGCACCCATGGCCTCTTTCACAAAAGTGATGCAATTGGCAATTTTGAATTCCTTCCAGCATGCCATAACACTGTTGTTAGTGCCGTCTTCCATGGTATTGCGAATGCGGACGAATGTGAGGCTTGTGCACGCTGCCTTAAAGCACCGAATCACGCCCTGGTCAAGAGGCTGGAGGATGGAGGTGGTGTTGGGTAGCAGGAACACTACCTCGATGTCATCGTCAGCGAATTTTATGGCATCCGGGTGGCCTGGTGCATTGTCAACGACCACCAACACCTTGAAAGACAGGCTGAGCTTCTCTAGGTTGCTCTTTACTTCGGGGATAAAACATTTGTGGAACCACTCAAGGAAAAGCAAGGAAAAGCATTGCTGTCACCCAGGCTTTCTTGTTTGACTGCCAGTAGACAGGGAGGAGATTCTTATTTTTTCCCTTCAGAGCACAAGGGTTGGCAGACCTATAAATCATGCCTGGCTTTATCATATGCCCTGCTGCATTGCCACATAGTAGGACGGTGACACGGTCCTTTGCAGCCTTGAACCCAGGGACCTGTTTCTAAGACTTGGAAATGTAGGTTCTGGTTTGCATTTTCTCCCAAAAAACAAACCTGTTTCGTCAGTGTTGAAGACCTGCTCTGGAAGATATCTATTTTCCTAAATAAATTTCCTGAATTCGTCTGGGAACACCCGTGCAACTGCCTCGTCCCCCAATGCCGATTGGCCGGTGATTCTAATATTTTTCAGGTTGAAACGTGTTCTGAAACTGTTGAGCCAACCTGCACTAGCTTTAAAATTCTTCTCAGAGCTGGTGGATGCTTTGCCCTGAGAAACCTAAGATTTAAACTGGTCATAAAGACTCAGTGCCTTCTCCCAGAGCATGTTGCCGTCGATGGGGACACATTTCTGGTTCATATCCTCTACCCAGAAGTTTAATTCCTTCTCCACCTTCAGTAGAGTTACATCTCTAACCTGGCTAGTCACCTTACCAGTAAATGAGGCACTTTCAGACACGGTTTCACGAATTTCATTCTCCCGAATCTTAATGGACCTCACGCTTGATTCGTTGCGTCCATACCTCTGTGCCACAGCAGCGACCGACATCCCACCCTTTATTAAGTCTAAAAAGGCCACTTTTTCTTCCAGGGTCATCACAGAGCGTTGTTTCTTTGCTGGGAGACCAGAGGTAGGGGTTGGCTTGTGTTTGGGCATTATGAACGTGTATGAGAGGTCTAAGCGCACTAAATTGACACAGACGAGGCAGGTGTTACTCCGACAATACCCACGCAGCAACTGAAGACCGAGAGCTTAGATAGCTGGGGTGGAGCTTTGGCGGGCTAGCGTTTGGCGTGCTTACGACCCATTTTGAAAATTTGGAATTTGGAGTTTGAAATTGGAAATTGTAACCTAACCCACGGGGGAATCCGCGTATAGTTGAAACCACGTAAGAAAAATGCGAGTCTACTGTAACTCATTACCACAACTTATATAATTCTTTTATGCATTCTTACACTTACAGTACTACCTTCTTACTACTTTATTGTTATAAGTATGTTAAATTAGGTGTAAATGGTAAAGGTGACAGTTGGCATTGGTAGTCAGTTGATGAACAACCATTAGAGGGAGAACATGCACCTGCTTCTCAACTGTATTTTTATTTTATGAGGCACATTACCCACCCTACCTCTCATGGAGGGATAAAAAATACTGTAGTGCATTACTACATAAGAACATGAGAATGGAGGAAACTGCAGCCCATACTGGGCAGTCCATACTATTGGCCCATACTGGGCAGTCCCATTTACACCCAACCCCTATTGCTCAAAAATCCATCCAGCCTATGTTTGAAGTTATATTCAAAACTATGGAAATGCATAAGGAATGCACACACATACACACACAATATATTTTGTATAAACACAGTTTATTTTTTGACTGATTAATTTCCCCCAGAAAATTATATAATAATTTTGTTTATAGTAGTTAATTGTTTAAAGTGATTCATATTTTTCATCAATTTATAAGAGTTTCTGTACAAAAGACCAGCCCAAGTATCACGAACTGGAACCCTTGTGATAAACCGCCAATGCACCCAAACTAGTAATAAGTATAGTAATTCTCTTTCATTTCAAGGCTACCAAGCATTACTCATTAAAGAGCCAGGGCAAATTAATCAGACAAAAAATGCAACTCTTGTAATATGTATCTATAATGTTTATGACTAAAAAGAAATGCAGTAATTAGGATTTGATTTCTGCACATTTATTTATAGAAGGGCAACTTACCTAATGAATCAGTTTCAGACCCTTTATCTATTCTGTTGACACGATTGTCAATAACACGTCTGGCAAACTCCAGGCTACCCAACTGCTGCTTAACCTCTGTGCCTTCATCTCGGCCTCCAGAATCCTGTGATCTCTGGAGAAAGAACCAATGAAGAATAAAAATAACATGAAAATTATGTATATTCTATCCTTGAAATGTGAATATATTTCCACGCTTTCTGGTATTTTCCTGCTGTGTTGTATGGTGACTAGACTTGAGCAAACATAGGCTTTTCCTTCAGTCCCTTCTTTCAATTCATTCACTTTAATGCTATAAAAGTGTTCTGATTTGGTGTTACCCTTTGTGATTGCAACCTATTGATGTACCTGGTTTACTTACCCACCAACAGCATGCTTAACCCCCTAAAATGAATAGACTATCATCACCATGTTCGCAGGTCACTCGTGTTCAGTGCTGTATCCTGGATATTAAACCCCCTCACTTTCAGTGTGTCCTCCACCTCATCACCACTATGTCAAAAAAAAAAAAAACCCCAGGATTTTCAGTTATTCAAGCACACCACTACTTCCTGGACATTCATCCATTCACTCCTGGTATGTTCCTCATCACACCCTTCTACAGTACCTCCTTCTTGGTCTTCCCCTCCCACTACTATTGCAGTACAATATGCCTCTTAATTATACACTCCTTTTGTTTTTGTTTCTCACAAATCTTTCTCTTTCCACTTTCTCAGCATATGTTAGGCATCTTAACAAAACCTGTTCATATCTCCTTATTTTAGTTCTCAGTAATCCCTGCACCTCAATTACCTAAATATTGCTCTGAAGTAATTAATTTCCACTGCTTCCATATTATTTCTTCTTTTTTTATCCAAAGTCCATGCTTCACACCTCTGTAATAATGTCAGCTCTAAGTTTGCATTGTACATTTCTATCTCTTCTACTCCATGGATTTCTTGCCAACTTTTCCCCCTGCTATTATATGATTCATCCATACAGTAGTTCCATTTGCTAATACATCCACTATCAAACACCTAAACCATCTTCCTTCATCAATTCCACCTCCATTCAAATTACAGTACAGTCAACCCTCTCTTTACGCGGTCCCACTTTACGCGTTTCCACGTTTACGCGGTACCCTGCCAAACACGGAATGCTCACTTTCCACGGTGTGTGTACCCTTTTACGCGGAGAGCTGCGCGAGCAGGGTGCGCACAAGGTCGTCCAGTCATCAAAACATTACCGAGTTCTTCATCCGCCACCCACCACAGCTGGCCCAAGTCAGTGATAGTGATAATGATAGTGAGGATATGGACTTAGAGGGGTTTGACAAAGAGGCCCTGCAAGTCTCTGTGGTGGATAGTGATACAATTGATACAAGTGATACAGGTGAGGGCCAATAATCTGCCCTCTGCCTCGGAACCAACCCCCCATCCCCGTGTGCCCAGCCATCTTTTCTACTAATGTAATGTTAAAAAACCTAATATTATTGATATTTCTCTTAATTATTAATTGCGTGTGCATACCATCATAAAATTAAGAAGTTATTTTTACTACAACGTAGGTATTGTGTCTGAAAAAGTGGAGTTTGGGGGTCGGCCCGGTCTCTATTTCAATTAATCCCATTTGTTATGTTGTTCACTTTACGCGTTTCTCACTTTACGCGGGCCGCCGTGGGTTCAATTGACCGCGTAAAGTGAGGGTTCACTGTACAGTATTTATTTTCCCTTGTTTTCCTTTTCTATTTTCATTTCTATAATTCATTTACCTTTACACTTGTACAGTACTCTTAACTTTTTCCTACACGTTACTACACACTTGTCCAAACTCAGTCATTAAAATTTGCATCTTTTCTCTCGTATCATCTTGTGTCCCTTATTCCAATCAATTACAGTATTGTACTTTATTCTCACCATTGCTTTCATCCCTCTTAGAATCCCATCCAAGAAAATACAGTAGTATTAAAAAATTAAGGTGACATCATAAGTCCTAACAGTCCTACTCTCACTGAAAATCTCTTCTTCCTGAAACACCCAACAATTTTCAACATTATCAATACTTCCCAAATAACTGTACTACATGTATGGGACTGTTTATCTGGCATCCCAGTATCCATAAGGTTCCAAAAGCCAGCTGTATTTTTGGGTAGATACAGTGTACTTACATGTATTTTTTTTTTTTTAATCCTTTACATGAACACAATCCTATACTGTATACAGAAAGTGCAAAAATAAATAGTTATAATAAGGTACAAGCATTTAAGTATCTACAGGTAATAGGGTCAGCAGCGCAGAGCACCATTGCTAGGGACACTGCTGTGTTGCAACGGTGAGCGGCAGTGGAGACTATGCCGCAGTGTGTATAGTACACTAACTTGTACCATTTTTGTTCTTTTTATGTATTTATTATTGCTATTTATATGTTTTCATTATTGCTGTTTACATGCTTACAATCTTAAAGATTTATCTTACATTGTACAGTGATATCACCACTAGCCACAATAATTGGTGCAGAGCTCTTCTGGGGATGAGGGATTTCTGGGTAACGAGACAACTCTCTCAAACCCAGAAAAATTCCACATCCCCGGAATGTTTCTGGGTACTGGGGCAAAAAAATTATATATAACACAAATATAAAGAAACTAAGACAGCTTGCAAAGATATAGAATAACAACAATCTATCCTACTTACCAAATTTGCCATCTCTTTGACAACTAGACTTCTTATGGCATCTAATTCTTCCAAGTTACTTGTTGTTTTTATCACATTAACAAAGAGTTCACTTGTTATTGGAATATCTGTACACTGAAAGTAAAGGAAACAAAATATTAACTCCAAATAAGTTTGGTATTTCATATTGAACAACGAATGAACATTTCCTGGAGTTTAATGTTATTAATTTAAAAAGGTCCAAAGAAGTAAATACGTGTGGTTTTAGTAATTTCCCAAGTACTGTACAGTACTACTATCACAAGTTAAATGCAAATATAGTTACATCAAAGCAATTCCTAGCATTTAATAAATCGAAGGAAATGTTGAAAGCCTACCGAGAATTAATTTTGCACTAACACGTGATACAGTAGAATAAGAGTACTACACTTACAGCCCATATAATAAAGAGTACAGTAAACCCTCAAAAGTCCAGACAATTTGGGGGGAAGGAAAGTCATGACTTGCAGGTTGTCTGGGCTTTTACCAAATGAGGATTCTGGGGGCCACTGTGATCTAAGCAGCCACTCACTAGCCTCCTGATGACCCTTAAATTTGAATTTTTTAATAAAATATATTACCTTATTATTAAAATATGTACAGTAATGTACAGTAAGTCCTCGTTTAATGGTGCCCCCGACAACGTTGTTTCACCCTCTCTCACCCAGTCAGAGCAGGTGGAGGAGCCACCCTCCGGGTCTCAGTGACTCGCCACCCTCCGGGTCTCAGTGACTCGCCACCTTCCTCCTCTCCCGCCCTCCTCCTCTCCCACTACCCACCACACACTCGCTCCACCTCCGCCCATCAGTGAGTACAATACAAAATGATTTAGTTTATTTATCTTTTTGGATGTATAATATATACTTATTTCTATAAACATTCCATTGAATTTATGTACAGTAAACCCTCAAAGATCTGGACCCGGGAAATCCGGACAAAAAATTGGGGGGTTCTGGGCTAAGAAGCCTCCTAGAAGTTTCCCTAAGAAACATTCACAAACCAGAGCAAAGAACATTTTAGGCCCTGGGGCGCTGCTTGACCTGTCAGTTGCTTGGAGACAGGTGCTCGAGGAAGTGGGAAACATAAACAAAGTTGACAATTGTTGTTTGTAGGAATACTATTTCATTCACTCTAGTAATGATGCAATGTTTCTTATTATGTTATCATAGGTAAATGCATAGTTTATATATTGTAATTTGTTTTTCACAACATTAGTACTGTATTTTTGGAGTTTCTCATATCATTTATTATTCGCAGGAAAATCCAGACAATCGTTTTTCCAGACAGATGGTCCTCCCTTTTAGTTCGGATCTTCGAGGGTTCACTATATACAGGTATGTAATGTATTTTATGGGGCAAAGGGAGGCTGGGGAATGTAACTCCCGTATTTTATCTATTTCTTACGGGGAAAATTTATTGCGTTAATGTTGTTTCCATTAATGTTGCAGTTTTCAGGAACGGAACCACAACGTTAAGAGAGGACTTAGTGTATTGTCTTTAATGGGGATACTGAACAGTGGTCTAATCAGATTTGATATAGGCCTGACAAGAGCTAATAGGTACAAGAGATGACACTTTATGTGTAAACATGCTGGAGGTGGGAGAGTGGGACTAGGACAGGCCGTTCACACATTTGTATTCGTTTTTATTTATTCATTATATTCTCATATGATCAGCCTATTAATGTACAGTAATGTTTCATCATAAAAAATATGACACAGTATTAAACAATAGAAAAATCAATATATAATTTGAAATTTGACTTCAAAATAAAAAGACAAACCAAATCAAAGGTAATCTCTTCCCTGATCACTGGGTGGGGTTTAAATAATCTTGGGGCGGCAGTGCATGCTGCGTGCCAACAAAATATTTTCAAGTGCCACCGTGGGCACGCGTGCCATAGGTTCGCCACCCCTGGTCTAGACTATCCATTTGAAATCTGGACTTTCAGGGTCCAGTCTTTCTAGGGTTTACTGTACTGCCCTTACAGCCCATATAATCATATAAAAAGAGTGCTGTAAGCTGTACAGTAAAACCTGGATAACTCGGCATTTGATAATTCAGAATTTCATATAACTCAGGAAGGATATACTCTGGATTTTTTTTAAATAATTCGGAAAAAACGAGTTATATAAAATCTTGGAAAATCTCAAAATATTTAGTATACACTTATCCCCCTGTACAGTATTTGTGAATTCATTTATTCAAGATTTGCAATCGAAATTCAGCTATCTGTGAGGCTGTTAGAAATTTTTTGACTGACCATTGACAGATGAGCATCTCCCACACACACACTCACTAGTTATTCAGTTCTCTCATGTGTGTCGCACCGTTCTCCCCCTCTCAC
Organism: Homarus americanus; assembly: GCF_018991925.1. Classification (NCBI taxonomy): domain Eukaryota; kingdom Metazoa; phylum Arthropoda; class Malacostraca; order Decapoda; family Nephropidae; genus Homarus; species Homarus americanus. The sequence goes on along the minus strand of NW_024719965.1, from coordinate 910,501 downwards.
TCCAACCAGTACATGACGCGGAAAGGAAGAGTGCTGTAGCACCCCAATATTTTGGGTGTAAAGTTCTATACATTGCACCACAGAGTATCTAGGGCACCAGAATTAATATTTAACACTCCCTGGTAAAATTTGGTTCCTGCTGTACTGACCTGCTAACACTCAACAACCTTCCTCATTCATGTTAGACCACTGTATGCAGAACATCTCCACTATTATGGTAAATCTAATGTCGTAGACTTTATTTAATTTACAGTGCAATTCATTTTATCCGAATTCCAACTATCTAATTTACCCCAACAATGCGAATGCAACTGAAGTCATTTATTCGCGTGTCTGACACCAGTAGCGCTATAACCACTTTTTTTTTAATTACTAAAAAACAATAAAACTGATACACACAATATCATAACATACAATAGCACATTTTATAAAAAAAATAGCTCCTTCCACAATCAAACCATTATCTAAGCAATGCCACACAGTTCAGCCAGGCAGTCAACCAGCTGTCTGAGATATAAGAACATAAGAAAATAAGGCGTCTGCAATAGGCCGGTTGGACTGTGCATGGCAGCTCCTGTCGGAGTTACAACCACCCTCTATCGTCCATGAATCCATCTACTCTCCTTTTAAAACTTTCCAGTGCCCCAGAACTTACTACAAAGTTGCTAAGCTTGTTCCACTCATCTACCACCCAATTTGTGAACCAGTTTCTTCCTATCTCCCTCCTAAACCTAAACTTATCCAACTTAAATCCGTTGCTACGAGTCCTATCCTGCTCGGATATTATAAGAACTTTCTCTATATCTCTTTTATTGATTCCTTTCACCCACTTAAATACTTCAATCATATCTCCTTGCACTCTTCATCTTTCTAGGGAATGCAAGTTTAGTTTCTTTAATCTATCTTGATAGGGGAGGTTTCTAAGTCCCAGAATCATTTTTTGTCATTCTTCGCTGCACCGACTCCAGTGAGTTGATATCCATTCAATAATAGGGGCACCAGAACTGAACAACATAGTCGAGGTGCGGCTTGACTAGCGCAAGATATAGTTGCAATATGACCTCCGCACACTTATTACTTGCACTTCTAGATATAAAACCTAATACTCTGTTTGCCTTATTTCGAACATTAACACACTGTTTTTTTAGGCCAAAGGTCCGGGCTTACAAGAACCACTAGGTCTCATTCACAAGTCAACTTCTCTCGTTCGATGTTGTTAAGGCTGTATACATATACAGTATTTGTTCTTCCAATGTGTGTGTGTGCTGTGATGTCACATGAGGGGGAGGGAGGTGAGTCAGTCATGCAATACAGCTCACTGCACACACACACACACACACACACACACACACACACACACACACACACACACACACACACACACACACACACACACACACACACACACACACACACACACACACACACACACACACACACACACACACACACACACACACACACACACACACACACACACACACACACACACACACACACACACACACACACACACACACACACAGACGAATCCCTATCATCACGCCTAGCAAGCATAAGAAAGTCAAGCCAGTGCCTGAAAGACAGTGTGCTCGCTATGAAGTGCCGCGACTATGGTACAGCCTACCATCCCTATTGCTGTCCAATGTCACATCTTTATGCAACAAGGTGGAGGAGGTCAGTGTCACAGTGATGTCCGTTGGTGCAGGTATTGTGGCGATTACCGAGGCGTGGCAAATTGTTCCTGAGATCTGTGCCATGGAAAACTATGAGTTATTTCACCACCTTAGAAAAGACAGGAGCGGTGGGGGTGTAGTGCTGTACTGTCGCAGTGACCTTAAACCATCACGCCTAGGTGTTAATGTACCTGAGGATGTAGAAGCTTTGTGGGTTCAGGTCACTCCCACCTCCCACCCTCGCCAGCTTGCCTCCCTCATTGTTTGTGTTTGTTATCACCCCCCCCCCTCCACGCACCAACCGCCAATGTACTGATTACTCATATAATAGACACTGCTGACTCCCTGAGATCCAGATTTCTATCTGCTAAACTAGTGATATGCGGTGACTCTAATGAGTTAGACATCAGTAACATCACCCAACACCTCCACCTTGCACAAGTTGACTTTCCCACACATGGGGCACATGGGGAACAGCCCCCACCTGTCTCCACTGTGGTCACCTACACCTACCATCTCACGACTGCCAGTTGTCACCAGGACTTACCGACCTACCTCTGACTCTGCCATGCGGAGTTCCGGACAATGGGTGACCCGGTATCCCTGGACTGAAGTGGTCACGTTAGACGATGTGCAGAACAAGTGGGATAATTACCTGGACACTATCACCAAAGCCTACCACCACTTCTTTCCAGCCAAGACACTGAGGATCCACCCCGATGGTGTCCCCGTATCAAAAGACTAATTGAGCAGCGCAACAAGGCATACTACACCAACAACCACCTATACAAATGTCTACGTAACCAGGTCATCAGGGAAATCAAGTCGGCCAAAAAGTCTTATTATCCCAGGAAAGTGCACGGCCTCAAGGAGGTCGGCATCGGTCAGTGGTACTCCAAGGTAAAAGATCTCTGTGGTCTTAACCGTCAGTCTCCCACACTTCCTTTCATCTCACATATACCTAGTGAGGAGGCAGCTAAGATAATTAATAACCACTTTGCTACCATATGTCATATCCGACCCAGTCTTGACCTCACTCTCCTCCCGGCTTACTTACCTTCCCCCTCCCAGTGTTCAACCATTTGAAATCGCCAACAAACTCCTGAAATTTAAATCCAAATGCTTCACAACCCCAATTGACCTCTGTTCTATTAATTATTAATGCATCCCTCAGACAAAGCAAATGCCCTAATGAATGGAAAACCGCATTTGTCACCCCTATCCCCACAGTCCCCTAACAACCTCAGGCCAGTTGCCATTACCCCCATACCCAGTCTACTCTGTGAAGACTTTGTTTTTGAGTGGGCATTTGCTAGAATTTATCAGTCAATTGATCCACAGCAATTTGGCAACATGAGGACCTCCTCTACATCACACTGCTTAGTTAGTTTCCTGGATTTCCTGCACAAAAACCTGCAGAAATGTAAGACATCACTGGCCATTGCCCTTGTTGACTTCAGGAAGGCTTTTGACCTTGTTGATCACGGCACTGTTATCAACAAGGCCATTGCACTAGGGCTGCCCACCAACCTGGTCTCATGGCTCAATGATTTCTTGAGTGAACATCGCCAGGCAGTCTGATACCAAGGTTCTGTCTCCACATTCCAACACCTCACCTGCGGTGTTCCCCAGGGGACCAAGATGGAACCACTGTGCTTCCTGATCCTGATCAACGACGCTCTATCGGACACTCCTCACAGGTGGAAGTACGTGGATGACTGCACTGTGGGGGTTACAGTGGACAACACCTCACCGGACTACTCATCGCTACAAGGCACCCTGGACAGGCTACAGGCATGGACTACGGAGAACAAAGTCACCATCAACCACACCAAAACCGTAGTCATGCACATCAATACCGCCACCACACCAATGCAAGCTCCAGCAGTCCAAGTGGGTGCCCATCCTCTCCAGTTAGTGCAGTCTGCCAAACTCCTGGGTGTTACCATAGACCACAAACTGGACTGGAAGGCCCATGTAAACAACACAATCAAGGCAGCCTCGTACCGACTCTACATGCTACGACAACTAAGATCACTTGGGGCACCCACGCCAGAGCTGAGGACTATCTACAATGCCTTTATTCTCCCCAAACTAACGTATGCCTCACCAGCCTGGTCATCTTCTCTCAACTCTACCCAACAACGTCAGCTAGAGAAGGTGCAGAAAAGGGCCTGCAGAATCATGCTTGGCACAGACTACTCCAGCTACAACAATGCTCTCTCCACCCTGGAAATGCCATCCCTCAGTGACCTCCACCACCAAGCAGTAGCAAGGTTTGGCAGTGGACTACTGCATAATCTTCGTCATCGCCACCTCCTGCGACCGGCAGTCCCCCGCCCACCTCGCCACTACAACAAAATTCAGCCCGCACTGATAGATATAAGAATAGCACCATCCCATCTATTGTTAAAATAATGAACAACTCCTGATTTGTGTACTGTACAGCCCTGTAAATGTATTCAACGCATATTATTATGTCTAAATCAAATTTAAGTCTGTATAATTTCAGCCACCGGCTGCAACTCTATTAAGAAACCGTTTATTATTATTATTATTATTACACGCACGCACGCACACACACACACACATCCCTCAGTGACCTCCACCACCAAGCACTAGCAAGGTTTGGCAGTGGACTACTGCACCATCCTCATCATCGCCACCTCCTGCCACCGGCAGTCCCCCGCCCACCTCGCGCAGTCCGCCACTACAACAAAATTCAGCCCATAAGAGCCCGCACTGATAGATATAAGAATAGCACCATCCCATCTATTGCTAAAATAATAAACAACTCCTGATTTATGTACTGCACAGTCCTGTAAATGTATTCAACGCATATCATTATGTCTAAATCAAATGTAAATTTGTATATTTTCAGCCACCAGCTGCAACTCTATTAATAAACCGTTTATTATTATTTATTATTCACACACACACACACACACACATGCACACATGCATGCATGCACGCACACACATGCACGCACACGCAGTCACGCACACACATGCACGCACACGCAGTCACGCACACACAAGCACGTACACACACACACACACACACACACACACATATACGGCTAGGAGACTTTTTTAACTGTACAGTATCTCAAAACTCAATCCATACATTTCTGATTCCATTAACACAAATTTCTGTAACTCGAGCTTCCTTAACTGAAAGGATACATGTATTGCAGTTACAACCCATATAATAAGAGTTCAGGTATTGCACTTACAGCCCATATAATAAGAGTATTGATATAGTCTGGGTCAGAGATGAGGGAAACAACAGGCATGATGACAGATGATACCAGGATCTCCACAACAGCAGCACATAAAGGGGCATTCGAGAAGTCTTCAGGGGGTAGAATATAGTACAGAATGGTCTCCACTAAGTCACTTAAATAATCTGTTGAGAGAAGGTTTCAATTAGTTGTTTAATTCTAACGTCATCAATGTTATTTCTCTAAATGTATGAATAAATTATATCGGCATTGATTCAGCCTACACTGAAAGGTTAACATATGTCAACTAAATGCTGTTGGACAGTACAGATAGAAAAGCATAAAATGCAAAATCTGAATAAGATTAAGAATAAAGAAACCATCATTAGTAAAGGATTACCAAATACAGTACAGTAAGTCCTCGCTAACGTTCAGGTTACATTCCTAAAAATGCGACGTTATACGAAACAACGTTAAGCGGATCAATTTTCCCCATAAGAAATAGATAAAATACATGAGTTACATTCCTGAACCTCCCTTGGCCCCATGAAATACATTACATAAACAAAAAATCATTGTGATTTCTATGGAAAATAATGCATACATATACAACTACTAAGTTTGTGGTGGTACTCACCGATGGGCGGAGGTGGTAGAGCGAGTGTGTGGTGGGTAGTGAAGCAGAGGAAGCGGATGGCGGAAGGGGAGGAGTATGGCAGGAGCGGAGGAGGAAGGTGGGAGCAAAGGAGGGTAGTGACTCACTGAGACTCTACGTCAAACTGAAAGAGCATAGCGCGGCCAGACAAGAGAGGGTGATGCACCATAAACTGTAGTCTGTGACGACACAAAATGACGTAGTATCAGATCACCGGGACGTTAAACGAACTTTTGGTCTCTAAAGTTTAGTGACATAGTACTGAAACAACGTTATGCGGGACAACATTAAGCGAGGACTTACTGTATTAAATAGTCCATATTTTAACTGAATTTGTCAAGAATTAGTTGTCTATATTAAATATCATTACTTTTCTCCCACTTTCAAGTGGGGCAGATTAAGGGGTATAGAAACCTCAAAGAAAGTGGTGAATGTTGGAGGAGAGCAGTGCAGGACATATCTAAAATGACTGGAAAGGGATAAAACAACAGGGAGAAATATCCATACATACTTGCTCATATCCTTAATTTACATGCACAGTATCCAAAGGGAATCTTTTATCCTTATATTTCACAATATCTCATTAATTCACTGTGCATAAAAAGGTGAACAGTCTGTCAAGCAGTGGTTACATGTGTAAACAGCTAACGTTCTAAAATCACTGCATCCTTTCAGTTGTTATTTTGCCTCTACAGGTATACCCCAAAAACCAATGCCCCAATAACCGCCGATTCACATAATCAACGATTACATATAGGGAAAATACCCCACAAGTTTAGTTGATACCTGGGATTCTGGGATCAGGAGATGAGCATTGGTTATCAGGGTATGCCAGGTATACTGAAATACACATTGAATGAAAATACTTGTGATAACTTGCTTCCCTTTTGTATGTACACAGGAACCTTCTAGATGCACAGATGCATCAGTCGTTAAATGAATGTGTATGTGTGGGAATATCATCTATATATCAGTTCACCTCGCAATGTAAGTAATATATTTAATTATCACTGCATTATTTACTTTATTACTATCACTGTTTGTACATTTAAAAAATATTTGTTTGCACAGTTGGTTGGAATAATGAGGAACAATCCTCGGATCATACAAAAACTGAACAGAAAATTAATGAATAATCGAACACAAAAATTTGGAAACTGTCGAATAATGTCAAAATGTACTGTATACTATTATATAGTAAAGTACAGTATTTTATAGTTTTATAACATACATTACACAGTAGAACGTTGATATAACACGAGATACGTTCCAAGAGAGGTCATTTTAAACCGAATTCGCACTAAATAGAAGTGTTGTTTCAATGGAATAATTTAATTTGGTACTTGAGAGAGACACAAAATACTAAAAAGACTGAGAGTCTACCCAGATGCACCTCAGCCCATCTCCAAGAATAAACAAAACATTGTTTTTTGTAGTATTATGTTAAAACACACACTCATAAATCAACACAGCTAAAATTAAGGGATGCGAAAAGGACTGTTTACTAGCGATCAGCTGATGTGAGAGGGTGGTCGCACTGGCACCGCGCACCACCTGCCTCTCGTCTGACTCACCAAGCACTTTCACTTTCCTGTCAACTTATTTTTTAATGACTTTTTGCTATCAAAAATAGATTTTCACTCAACTTTAGTTAGGCAATTCATCCTATGAAGATGCAGAGCCTAACTCCACCAGCTCATCATCCCCATCACTGTCCAAATTGGAGCCTCACACTTGAAGCACCATTTTCTTGCTACAGTGCTTCCAGCACCTTGATTTTCTGCTCCAGTGTAATTGCTTGCCTTGATTTCTTGGCCTTTGGGGTAGTTAATGTAGTAGCTGGCCTCTTGGACATAGTGGTGATGGTTGATACACGTGGTAGAAGAAGATAGTGTTACACAATATGTCCGTTCAGTAGAGCGTCAGTACAAGAACTGTGGATGTGGGAGGGTAGCGGGCAGCCGCGTAGCCTGCCCAGAAACGCGTCTAGCGGGAAACATTAGGCGCAAAATTTAAAATAGTGTGAATTTCCATATGATGCGATAGACTGACTCACATAAAATAGGAAAGATTTGCTTTAAATTAATATATTGTCCTTAATTGTGGGTGTCACTTTAACTCAATAATTTTAAATTGAATCGCTCTAAATCGACGTTATACTGTACTATAAAACTATATACAGTCATGCGCCGGTTAACGTCCAACTGAACAACGTCCGATCGCAAATACGTCCGTGACCCCCCCCAAAAAAAACCACAACACTTCCGTGACGCCTGCTGGACCACCACTCCACGACCCCCTGACGGAGACACGATGATCCTCCCCATACTGGCCAGATATTATGTATTAAAGGAATATCCTTCCTTCCTTAGGCTTTAGTAAGCATTTGCCTCCAGGTGTAATGTTAACCTACATCTATTGAGGATAAAATCTTTCACCTACAAATTGACAATAACACATTTGCTGTAATCAGACATATCTAGTTGCCTCAACAATTGCAACCCCAGTTGCAATTGGGGTTGCAATTTCAAATTCTGTGTCATTACTAAGGAATAACGAAGTCTCTGGTGCACTCTAAGATTGAGAGAAAACGGAGGACTCAGGCATCCTGAAGCGAGAGAAAACAGACTCCTATGATGGGGGACACAAGCACTCGCACATGCCACTCATACTGACAGACTTGACACTCACTTGACAAGTTTTACCAACCATTAGTTGTGTACGTTATCCAGTGAATTTAGTCAATATTGTACAGTACAAGTACACTGCAATATAGTGGCCCCTCGGTTAACAATGGACCTAAGTGCAAACCTGTACTGTACATGTACTAAATGATTACGGTACTAAAATTGTTATGTCTATTGCAAATATAGCTTGTTTATACAGGTATTCAAATAAATCACTATCTTACAAGAATCCCAGCAATGTAAGTTATATTCACCTAGGTCGTTTGGGTGGCAAATTATGAGAAGAGCTTAGTCACTCTTAAGTAATGATAAATAAACACCCAGGCCTTCAGCGCCAACTGTCAAATCATATTGCCTCACCTCCCGCTCCGCTCCCCTCCCCCCCCCCACACTCCCTCGCGTGGGGGTTTTTAGGCCTTAAGTTTTTCATATAATATCTCAGACTATAGGAGAATATAATTTGCATTGCTGAAATCCTTGCAAGACAGAGATTAATTTCAATATAAACGTCATATATTTTGTTCAAGAGAAAAAAATTGTAGTACATTAGTGTACAGTACAGTACTGTAGTACATTTTATAATATAAAGTTTTTCAACTGTATTTTTGGGTAGATTTACATAAATTTCTTCACTTATTTTCACCCATTTACATGCACACACCATACTAAAAGAAACGTAAAAGAAATAAATGACCTAAGTGCAAAGCTGGAGTGCACATGTACTAATTTGATTACGGTACTAAAATTGTTATGTCTAGTGCAAATTATAGGTTGTTTATATTTAAATTAATCACCATCTTACAAGAATCCCAGCAATGTAAATTATATTCACCCAGGTCATTTCACTGGCTTTTTATAAGAGAGAGGCTTAGTCACTTAAGAATTGATAAATAAACATGCTTAGACCTTGGGCCGGTGCCAACTGTCAAATGTACCACCTCACCTCCCGCTACCCTTCCCCCCATGCTCCCTCCCTTCCTCCCTCCCTCTCCCCCATCTGCCCAGCATAGCTGGAATCCTAGTAAGACAGTGAATAATTTTAATATAAATGTCATGTATTTTGCACAAGAGATAAAAATTAATCACTTGTATCACATTACAGTAGTGATTTAAGAGTAAGAGTGTATATGTACGTATATAGTACTCCACATACAAATAAGTATAAAGACAAAGTTTATGTGATGATCGGACAACGTCCATTTCGGTTAATGTCACGTTTCCAAGAAAGGTATCTAGGACGTTAACCGGCGCATGACTGTAATAAGAAAAACTAAGAGCATGGGTGTGTATGTGTGGGAAGTGAACACCTGTATTGAGGCAGTGAACTGTAACTGTGGCCAGCAGCACTCTCCCTCCCCCCTATGTGGCATGACAACATACAGGCAGCAGCCACACACATCTCTTTAGTCTTCAGTCAGCTTGGTGACTGCCCAGATGAACTGTGTTGCATGAATACTTTACCAGTATATGCGAGGAATAATTAAAAATAATAATATGTAGAAATAAAAATAATAGAAAACAGCTGAGATCCCCCCCCCCCCATGCCACTCCCTCCTCTCCTTTCCACTCCCCCTCCCTCATTCTGTAGGCTAACTGCTGAGCACATAAGAAATATATACAGGTACTCCTCGACTAACGACCTACTAGACCTTCGACCACCAGGACATACAACCGCTGCAGTCGTACCAAATTTTTTTCAAATTATGTATTTTCGAGTCCCAATGTTAGTGATTGCGCTGTGTACTGAAAAATTTTTCATTTGTAATTCCATTTAAAATGGCTGGCAAGCTTAAAAGTGAGAGTTTTGTGGTGCTGAGAAGAAAAAGAGACACCCATTTTAGATTTTCTATGTATTATTTTCGCATTTTCGACTTACGACCAATTCGACTTACAACCTGGATTTGGGTCCCTAACCCCGTTGTAAGTCAGGGACTGCCTGTATTACTTCTATGTTGTTGACCTTATGATAATTTTTGGGGCACATTCTGTATGAATGATTATATGGGCATGTAACAGCAAAAGAAAATTAAGAATATTACATATAAAATCTGCCAGAAACTATTAAGTGAGCAATAACAGCTCACAGCTCAGCTTCACCTGTTCTGTTAGCATCTGGGTGACGACTTGGCTACACAATTACATGCTATCTCCCTGGATATTATTCCTTGTTTAGGATATTATTTCTCGTTTTCCCCTCATCTATTGATCATTTCAATTAGTGATCGATTTTCAGGAACACATCCTGATCACTAAACGAGGGATACCTGTATCTACCTGAAACTATGAGTTGAAAAATAACCATAACATACTTCACACCTAGGCCTGGTAAGGAGAGGGCTAGGGGAATGTGGCTACATTACACAGTGATGAGTCTAACTTGGCAACATGCCACTATGATGGTAAAGAGTCGCAGACAAAACTCTTCATTTAAATCATGTTTTGTAGATTTAAAGTGGCATTCTTCTTCAGTAAATGAAGACCTGCTCTTTGTGTAGCAACATAATGAGAGAATCTAGGGGTACAGAAGGCAAGCCCAGGTTAAAGGAGCTTACTGATAAGGTTAGCATACTGTGTGCATGTACTGGGTAGCTATCATTCACCGTAAAAGACCCACAGAAATGCACGAATTTTAACCCCTCAAACATATTATGCATACAGTTTAATTCTCTACTTTCTGCATAAAAATTCAATCATAAAAGCTCAAGCTACAGTATATTCAAGTATATACGGCATGTGGTTGACATCTCTAAAACTTTTCTCAGGGTGGAACTTCATGAACAGGATTGAGATTTTACTAGATTTCTGTGGCCTGAAGATCCATAAAAGTTATATATGTAGTCCTTTGGCTACTAATCATTTTAAGTCACTTCACTTCAGATCATATTCTACAGTAGTCCCTTTTTATTATGTAGTACACTGCAGTATGGCGCAAGGCAGTCGAGTGGTACAGCACTCGCCTCCTGTTTCAGGGGCCGATTGTCTGATTCCTGGGCACTCCCAGTTCACCCAGCTGTAAATGGGAGCCTAAGTTTACAACTTGGGGAAGTGAATGCAGTCAAGAGCAGTACCGGCCATGCTGCCTCCTTCTTTACTAAAGGCTTAGTACACAATGTGCTGTATCCACACTGTCCCTAACTGGCAGCGGTCATGCCTATGGGACCACTTTTCACACCGCAGTATCATTTGATAATGCCAAATGTTCAGAAACAGAACAAGCCTTTTATATGGATAATTTAGAGGGAAGTACTGACACAGAGCAGGTTACTAAAATTTACCATATTGCAATTAATGAATGCCAAAAGGCAAATATGCCCCTATAGAGATGGAGTACACATTCTGATGAGATGAGGAATATCATAGGTCAGGATTATCTAAGATTACGAGACATCAAATGATGATTTGATAATAATGATGACAATAAAGATACCGTAAAGGTTAACTGCACATATTTTGTGATGCCTCTGCGAAGGCTTGTGGAGTCATAACACACTATGTTGCAGGAGCACAGTGTAGTCTGATCATGTCCAAAGAAAGGGTAGCTCCAAATTGAGGTAAGGTTTAAGAAAAACCTTACCTCAATTTGAATTAACAGCAACAGAGCTAGGGATCTGGTTGGCTACCTATTTGATGGGTACTATTGAGTGCCATGACAAGGTCTTCATCTGGACTGATTGTGAAATTTGCTTACATTGGATTGCAAAAAAATATAGAGTAATATGCTGTTACGAACCAAGTGGGCAAAATCATTGAGTTAAAATCTAACTTTCATTTTAATCAAGTAGTGTATTCTATGAAATATTCATTCCAAATACAACATATGAATATCTACAAAGTCTAATGAATGTGACAAACCACCTTTCTCTGCATCCGGCTTCAAGCATACTTCATCACGACATATATCTTTTTCTTTTTCTGCCTCCCTCGCAAAGAAATGGTCAATCAACTCTTCACTAGAGGCCTTCCCACGTGCAGCTGATCTAGCTTCTCGAAACAATCGTAGGTGACATGCAATGTCATCAACAAGTCGGGTAGTGAGATATCCAACCCAATCCATATTTTTACACCTGAGGAGAAAATGAATTTATTAGCCAGGTATAAATCTCCTTAGAAAAACTAAAACAACTGTACATTGAAAAAGAAAACTGTAGTGTACACAGAACATATGGATCAGGGCCTGTATACACAAAACTTTTATGCTAATGACATAATAGTACTGTTAGCTGGACAGTAAAATTTAAAAGTTATACACAAAGCTTAACTAGCAAACTTTTACCACACAAATAGTTGTTTGTTAAGTATCGCTAAACACCGCTAAAGATAGCAGGAATTCATCATATGAAATGATAGTATGGCTGAATAACCTCAATAAAATTATGAAGATTAATTTCAATATTTACATTTATATACATTTTGATAAGAAAAAAAAAAAGCTAATCTATGCAGTTTGAAGGAGGATTTATTAACCAAGGATAGTAATCGGTGGCTTCTCCTTGCAGTGCTGTTTGTAAACAAACATGTTATTAAGGAAAAGGAAGTTTCAACCCAACGAAAGAGAAGGAAGCCCAACTGGACAGCAGACCAGACTTTGTTATTGGTGGATGCCATTGAAGAGAAAAAGTTAATATTGAATGGCCGCTTGAAGGCTTTCCTGAATAATAAAGACAAAAAGAGAGGGTTATTTTTCGTTATCAACTCATTATCTTTTTAAAAAAAAATTCTTACCATTTAGTAGATCTCATTGAGTAACTAAAGAATATACTCGAAGTAAGCGGCACATTCCAAAAATAAACGCGATATTCGCGATTTATTAGTTGTAAAAATCACAAATCTTTCAAGGTCCCAATTCTATGTTATGGTGATACACAGCATCGCTCTCGTTTCGTTAACCACCCATCATCTTTTTTCACTTGAAAAAGCAATTTTTTTCTAAAAACCAGTTTTTGTGATACGTATATTCCAGAATGCAATGTCTAGCTTTAACCTAGGTATGTTAATGCCTAGCAATAACTCGCCAGGCCAACATACAGGCAATTAAAACATCTAATAATCACCTAATACGTAATATTTGGAGGACACGTCACTACCTGGCATTTAATTGCAATTCTCAAAACCCCCTCCTGCACCCTCCATCACACACATTGCTACTGTCATCTCTTGCCCTAGAGTGAGCAGTAAACAAATGTCAACTCTCGAGTAGTGGAGATGGGTGGGATGTCGACGTTGCATTCTGAACTGTATATCACAAAAACCGTTTTTTTAAGGAAAAAAACGGCTTTTTGTTCAATTCAGAATGCGACGTCTAGCTTTAATTACACGAGCAGGAGGTGGAGTGGGAGGTGACATTGCATATAAGGCTCTGCTAGCTTAGGTCCAGATAATAATTATAAACTTTTTGGGGGAATATTTTCCAATACAGTATTAGGAACATTTACCGGAAGGTAAAATGTTAATTTACATATCCCAATTAGGATACTCACTTTACTCTGATGAGGAAGAAGAAGGTCCTGGTCGTGGAGATTAACTAGGTGGGGGAGGGGACCCCAGCACCACCACATGTGAAGCAGCTTCCAGAGATAGATGAAGATAGCTGTTTTGAAAGTTTTTTTAAGATTTCCAAAAGTCCACTTCTTTGATCTGACTGAGGCTCATATGCTGCAGAGAGGCCACAGACCCTGCATATTTCCTGGTGTCATGTGCCAAAAATTTCTTGCCAGGGTCTGCTTTACTCAATAACCGAGACAATTTCTTACCATCCTGTGATGAGAATACATAGGGGCCTCGATTAGGGAATCTGGTTAACCATTCTTGAAGATCCCTAACTGGTCACAAAATATGAGGAACCCTTGTCTCATCCATTAGCAGTTTTATCCTGATAGGTTGAGCTTGAAAATCCTCCCTTTCATTTTTTCTTAGGAGCTCCGTAGAAAAAATGGTGACATCTTCCTCAGAAAATACCAATAATGATGGATTACAAGTATTGGAAATTGAAATCAGCTCACTGATTCTCATACCTGTTGCTATTGCTAGAAGGAAGGCTGCCTTCTGGAGCAATCTGTCCTTGTTCAGATTTATATTGTAATTAGGCCCCATAAGAAATTTAGTAACTTTATCTAGAGACCAAGGTGGGATATTGGCTGAGGGGGTCTCTGAATGAAAAAGGACGATCTGAGCATTTGATAAATTCTTGGGTTCAAAGTAATATTAATACCCCATGCAAGAGGGTCAACCAATGCTGATTTATAAGATGCAATTGTTGATCCTTGAAGGCCTTTAATTCTGAGCAGAAAATAAAAAAATTCTATCACCACCATTTCCGACAATGTGTTTGGAGTCGTTAACCTGATAAATTGCTGAAAAGATTTCCAAGTTTTCTCATATTGCAAAGAAGTTTGGGGTCTATGACCTGCTATCACTTGGTTAACTATATCGAAATTACCCAACAATCTATTTAAACATCTTTTGAGAAACTCCAAGCTTGAAGTGACAAGGATATCTCGAACTGAGGGTGCAGTACCTGGTCTAGACATCCTTGCTGCAATTGTAGTGGATGCAGGCACCAGTCCAGCAGATCCAGGCACCATGGTTGTAGGATCTAATATGGTGCAATTAAGAGGACCTGTCCTTGGAAGGATCTGAGTTTGTGAACCACTTTGGGCAACATTTTCACAGGTGGGAACAGATAGATTGAATTTCAACTGTTCCAATCTATGAGTAGAGCATTTCCTAAAAGATTCGATCGCTCTAGAGATGCTTAAGTTGGCATCTTGTGATTGTTTTGTGAGGCAAAGAGATCTATTTGTGGAGTCCCAAACTTCTTCACTAGACTCTTGAACTTTGATATCTTTAGGGACCATTCTATTTCCGTCGATAGTGGCCTGAAATAGGACAAGGCATCTGCCCAATTGTTGTACTCTCAGTATGTGAGTTACTTTGAGGTAAAGTGTTTGTGTTACACAAACTTTGAATTTTTTTATTTTATTTTTTTTTTAGTTTTAGAAGAGGCCAAGATCTGGTTGGAGCCTTGATGATTGAGACAAAACACTGCCGCTCTGTTGTCCATGGCAAACAGAATCGTCATGTTTTTTAAATTTGGGTTTGCCAACAAAAAGAATAGGACCACTGCTAATTCTTTTACATTTATGTGTTTGTCCCAAAGGGAGTTGCTCCACTTCCCTTGACGGTACTCTCCTTTTGAGGAATGGCATCCTCATCCTATTTCGGACAAGTCCGTACAAACGACCAAGTCTATTTGAGGGGGAACCCAGTGAGATGAACCGATTAGATTGTCCAAATTTGTCCACCATGACAGATGATTCTTGATCTGAACAGGGAGAGAAAAAGCAATATTTCTGTTTCTGTGAAGCAATTTCGACCCCAGATGAGTTAGTTGCTTCTTCCTTAACGTGCCCAAAGGAACCACTATGGTGGCAAAATTCAACAGACCCAGTATTTATTTTTTTCAATGGTGCCAAGAAACCTCGTGCTTTACACAGATGGCTTCTACTTGGTTTATCACATCTGTTACTTTTGCTTCTGGTAGACTGACTGAATGCTGATTGGTATCCCAATGGAGACCTAACCAAACCAATTTCTGACATGGTATGAGATTTGATTGGACCTGGTTTATCTTTAATCCTAGGTTTTGAAATAGTACTAGTGTACATTGGGTCGCCCTTTGACAATCTTCAAAAGAGTTTCCCACTATCAGCCAATCGTCTAGATAAGCAAAAGTTCTTATGCCTTCCTTTGCATGGATCTCTCTGGGGATGTTTGCCAGTTTTGTAAACACTTTTGGCGCAATTGTCAGGCCGAATGGCATCACTGTGAATTGATAACTTACATCCTCCACTGCGAACACTAGAAGCCTTCTGTACCTGGGAGCAACAGGCACTTGATAATAGGCATCTTAAAACTTGTTTAGAAACATTTTTATAAAATACCTTTAATAAGGAATCCACAGACTCGGATGTGGTCAAAAACAAAGAAGACTTAGATCTTACCAATGTTACCGAAGGCCTGTTTGGATCATCCTTACACTCAATGTTATCCATCAGCTGCGTGGCAGTCGACAGCAGCCTGTTTCCACTCATAGTAACCAACACTTTTGCCCCAGGTGGAAGTGGTTGCCAAAATGGGGACAGGATGAAGTCCGACTCAACAGGTTCTCCCTGCTCTAGAGACTGAACACTATGATTAGAGCCAACTTCCTCATCCTGATCCTGGAATCCACTAAAATCAGACTGACTAGGTAGAGTTTCTTGTTATCTTCTTACTGCCTCATTACCTAGAATATCCAATTACCTACTTTTCTTACCAGAAGCAGGTTGGTCTAATTGGGGATTAAGTCTGTTACCTATCACCCAAACTTCTAAACTTTCTGCCAACTTGGGATTTTTCCAGCGTTTTACATTTAGAAATTTACACTTCAAGGCCTTATTCCATCTATTTTTAATTTTGATCTGCAATAATTCTTTCTTATCTCCTGCAGCTTGATTAATTACAAAAATTTGATCATAACAAACTGCACAATTCAATGGTGAAAACAGGTTGTCTGAGACCCAGCTGCTATGAATTATGCAAGCCAAATGAGGATCTAACTTGGTAATCCAAGTGGCTCTACATCCTTGATAATTATTGTACATGTAGTATGGTCCCCTTGGGTCCTGGGTGAAACTACTATTACTGAATTCACATCCTCTACTGACGGACATTTCCTTGTATGTAGTGTATGAGCTGAACTTTCCAGTCCTTGTAACTACTCACTCAACACTAGTTCCCCAGGGACAGTTCCATGGTCTCCTCCATCATCTAGCAGTCCAGACAACTGTCCTTCATCCTCCAGTTGCACATCACTCATCTAAACTAGGAGGAACACTATGAGTCACATTGTATCATCATAATAATACAAGGGAGATTACATTGTCTCCCAAATATAATCAATATAACTCTTAACTGATACTTTAGTAAGTTATTTAATTACTATCTCTTATTGCTATATAAGTCACCAGTGTGACAATCATTAACAACTAACTCACTATATCATACACCTCTCCCTTCTCTTATCTCAATTATCCCTCAGCTCAATGAACTTTGTTTCTTAATCAAACTAACTTCATTTAGAGCATTTATATTTTGAGGGATCATCAAGTTCTCTATTTGTTGCCAATCAGGGTGCACAGACATCATCGCTTCAATTAATTAGCTTGAGCAATAATGCCTGAATGAGCATCATCACCCGGAAGGGTTGACAGTGCTGAGCTGCTACCATAGCGCTCCATTGGCTAACATCGTTCACCATTATGCTAGCAAGATGTACAGGTATTGGGTTGAGAATTCCACTCTGAATGATTCTCATATAACCCATACTGAGGATACAAGGTCCATCCCAACATAACTCTAGATTGCCAGTAAGACCGGAAGGTCAGCTTCTGGAATGATCACTAAGGCTAGCAGCCTCGCTAAAGTTCGCCTGGAAAGGCTGAACCCGCTACTGAGGACATGAATAAAATAGAGTTATGAAGAGAAAACTTAACTCTGGCCTACATGCTGAGAGTAATTAGAAAACCCAGGGCAGAAGCCCGAAAAATTTTGTGAACAAACATGAGAAGAGGGATCTACATGAAAAAAAATAAAAAATTATATAAATACAGTGAACCTTGGTTTCACTTTACGCGTTTCTACATTTACGCGGTACCCTGCCAGAACCGGAATTCCCACTTTACGCTTTTACGCGGTGCATCTACTCATATACGCGGGTGAAGTATAATTTTTTTATTTAGCTCATAAAATTAATACAAATTATCCGGCCAGAATATAATTTACATTGCTGGAATTCTTACAATTTGATGATCATTTTGAATATAAGCATCATAGATTTTGCATTAGACATACAAATTTTAGATCTAATGCAAGTATTTGGTTTACTCAGAGCAAATATGTTATCTTTTGTGCAAAATATATGATGTGTATATTCAAAATATTCCTGGTCTTGCAAGGAATCCAGCAATGTCAATTATATTATCCTAACTTTAGTCTGAGGTATTATTTATTACTAAAAATGTAAATATACTGTTATAACCCAATCATTTCTCTGGTAGGGAGGGAAGGTGGGGGTGAGGGGTAGGGAGGGAGGGAGGGACCCAGGGAGCAGGTGGGAAGAGGGGGGGAGGTGGGGTATTTTGATTGACAGATAGTATTTATTAAGTGTGTGTGTGTGTGTGTGTGTGTGTGTATATATGTATATATATATATATATATATATATATATATATATATATATATATATATATATATATATATATATATATATATATATATATATATATATATATATATATATATATATATATATATATATATATATATATATATATATATATATATATATATATATATATATATATATATATATATATATATATATATATATATATATATATACACACACAGTGGGGTATGCTATAACGAATCAAATTGGTTCTAGAACCTTGTTCGTTATAGCATTCATTCGTTATAGGATTAATCCGTTCCAGGCCCCCAAATACAACCACTTAATACTGAAAAATATAATATAAAATTGTAAAAATTGTAAAAAAGTGCATAAATATGCATCTAAACTCCTGAAATAAAGAATATATCATTAATACTTGTAATAAAAAACAATAAATTAGTAAAAAAAAAAAAAAATACTGTTCGTTGTAGGAGTTTTGTTCGTTATAGCATTCTCAATTTTACAGGTAAAACCGTTCGTTATAGGAATATTCGTAGTAGAATCCATTCGCTATAACATACCCCACTGTATATATATATATACAGGTAGTCCCCGACTTATGACTGCTTGGACTTACGACTGTCGGGACTTACGACCGCCACAGTTGTGACCACTTTTTTTTTTCATTTTTTTTCTTCAAATGACGCACGCATTTTCTATACCGAAACGTTTCCAGTTAATGTAGTCTCCATGTATAATTAGAAAATTACAATAATACCCCGCTTTACGCGGTTTCACTTTCCGCGATTTCGCATTTACGCGGTACCTCGCCAGAACCGGACTTTCACTTTACGTGGTGCATCTACTCATATTCGCGGGAAGTGGCGCGGGCAGGATGCGCACAAGGTCGCCCAGTCATCAAAACATTACCGAGTTCTTCACCCGCCACCCACCACAGCCGGCC
This sequence comes from Homarus americanus, assembly GCF_018991925.1. Taxonomy (NCBI): domain Eukaryota; kingdom Metazoa; phylum Arthropoda; class Malacostraca; order Decapoda; family Nephropidae; genus Homarus; species Homarus americanus. The sequence goes on along the minus strand of NW_024719965.1, from coordinate 891,085 downwards.
CAAGTCAGTGATAGTGATAGTGAGGATATGGACTTATATGGACTTTGAGGGGTTTGACAAAGAGGCCCTGCAAGCCTATGTGGTGGATAGTGATACAATTGATACAAGTGATACAAGTGAGGGCCAATAATCTGCCCTCTGCCTCGGAACCAACCCCCATCCCTGTGTGTCCAGCCATCTTTTCTATTAATGTAAGTGTTAAAAAAACTAATATTATTGATATTTCTCTTAATTATTAATTGTGTTTGCATACCATCATAAAATTAAGATGTAATTTTTACTACAACGTAGGTATTGTGTCTGAAAAAGTGGAGTTTGGGGGTCGGGCCAGTCTCTATTGGAATTAATCCCATATGTACTGTTGTTCACTTTACGCGGTTTTCACTTTAAGCGGTACCCAAAGGTTCAATTGACCGCTTAAATCGGGGTACTATTGTATGGGGGCCCCATGTGCATTCAGCTGACTACATTAAAGGTAAGTGCTCAGTCACACTGCATCCATTCCTCATTATTTATTACTTTCACTGTACTGTATCCATTCCTCATTATTTATTGCTTTTACTGTACTGTATTTCATTGTAGATTTTTTATTTAAAAAAAATTGATTTTTTTTTTCTATGTCGGACTTAAGACCTGGATTTGGGTCCCTAACCCCGTCGTACGTCGGGGAGCACCTGTATATATATAAAATATATACATATATATATATATATATATATATATATTTCATGTAAATCCACAATGAAAACGTGGATAAGATAAATCTTGATAAAATCACACAGGAAAAGGGAAACAACGGAGCACCTTAGCTTTCGTCTTTATTCAAGACATCTTCAGAGGCAGAGTGTGAGACACGCTGATTCTCAGTATTGTCGAAGTCAAGAAAGAAGACCTACGCTATAAAGACGGAATACACACAATATATTCACACTATATTTAATATATACACACTATATTCATTAAATATATATCTTCTTTTCCGTTAAATGCGTTGCCGCCGCTGATGCTGCTGTTGGTTCGCCATGGTATCAACTAACAGACGACTATTACAGGATTTAAAAGTGCTCACGAGGTTCTTTAACTTAACAGTACTATTAAGGCCCTTAAAAGTTTTGTGTATGTACTATTAGTGCTTAACAGGAAAATGTCAGCCTTAACAACTGTTTGCTAGCACTTAAAAGTTTTGTGCATACTGGCCCTGGAGGTGTACAAAAGGGTAGAACAAGAGGTGTTGTGGAAGATCATTAGTACCCTGTACAGTAATTATAAAACAGGAAAGCTTCTTGATATATTCAAGGCATTTTTCAATAATAAGAACATATGAGAGTAAATAGCAGGCTAAATGAAAGCTCTGAAGTAAAAATAGGGGGGAGGCAGTGATGTGTGGCATCCCAGTGGTTCTTCAACACAAGTAATAAGAGAACTGAAGATAAAAGGAATAGAAGGTGTAGATACTGCTAATATTATCTCTACATTGATGATGAAGTGCTAAAGAGAAAGGAACTGATAAAAGTTAGCAATTAACTTTGACAGAATGTATGAAGTGGTAGGGAACTGGAAGAGAATTTAAAGTAAATGCTAAGATGGGTAATTATTTTTCATAAAAAGGAGGCTGACATACAAATCAATAAGTGAAATTATGATGAAGAATTTGACACTGGATGAGAATAAACATTTCACAGGCAGTCCCTGGTTTATAAAATGGTATATCATAAGAATAAAAACTTTAATATTGGTTCAAAAGGAAATGAAAGAACCTTACACCCATGAGTCCTCTCAAGTTTATAGGAAGAGTCACTTTAACAAATTTAGCAAAAGCTCATTTATAAGAAGTTATTGTGTTCGATAATAGTCTTTTAATTTAACAAGCCCAGATGAGAAAATACATAACCACAATTTCTGAAACTGAGGAAGGATAAGAAAGCCTAAGGAATGCACAGGACTGCTTCAAAAACGATACCTACTATGTACAGTAGCTAAAACAACTATCTGTGCATACATTAGGGGAAACAATATGAGAACCGTGGATGATAAATTTTGGTATATGAGGGCTGTCACTAGTCACACGTAAAATTTTGGAGCATATCGACCCCCACCTGCACAGATAGCTGTTTTAGCTACTGTACAGTACATGTACATGAGGATTCCCCCAGACTGTCAGGAAATGAGCTACATCAAAATTATTCATAACAGTCAACATAAGCTTCAGAAATTCTAAATGAGATGATTACACTAAAATTCTAGACACAGAACATATCTTCTTTAGTGAATCCCAAGAAATAACCAACAAATTAATTAGACAAGTATAAAGAAGTCAAAGGTGCTTCACAAAAAAAGAAATGTAATGTCCCATACAACACTTACTGAAGCACTTATATCATGAATCTAGGAAATCTCACTATCAATTACAGAAGAAACCACACCTGTTAAACTGTGAAACCTCCCACATAAAATTACCTTACAACCAAGAACCTTATCCCCACAATTTGATCTGTTCAGGACTGCTTGTGAAACGTACATAGGCTGTTTCACAAGAAATTTAATAACTGAACACAGTCAATTATCTTTTGAGATTCTGTCTAAGGACACTAACCCCGCAACCTAGTAAATCATTCTACGTAACTAAAGCTACCTGGCCTAAGAATGATAGCCAGAGAAGTACTAGTCTTACAGACAGGGCAATTTATTTTTTCAAGCACGTTTCCATATAAAATAGAAACTATTTATCTACTACAGTCTAGAGTTATATTGTATTTTATTAAATAAAAAAACATTGGCAGATGCAAGGCTACTTACCTATTTGCAAGGACAATCATGGAATGCTGTACAGTGCGATGCAGTTGACAAATGAAGGCTTGATGGTGAGAGAGATGGTTATACCAATTAAGCACAAAGTCACGCACTACTAATGTCACCACCCCCTGAAGCTGTTCATCAATAATGCTGGATCCTGTCACTCTTCGGTCTTGTCGCTCATTGCTACTACTAAGTTGTATACAGCTGATAATCTACAGACAAATGAGAAAGAAGAAAAGAAAAATTAGGCTTTTAAAACCGTGTACAGTAACTATTGTGTACCTTCTCTTCCAGAAATGACCCTGTGATATGAACTTTGTAATCTATTTTACTCCTCTTGTTCAGTATTTAATTTTCAATAAATCTTTTTCTTATAAGTACTGTACTGTAACTACTGTTTAATGCATTAAATATTTTCCTAGTGGTTAATCAATCTTTGCTTTCTCAAATCTCATGTTTCTGTATCACACACAATACAGTAGGTTCTAATTGAACATTAATCCTTCGAACAAATCCTCACTATAACGCAAGCAAGTTTTTGCTGACTAATGAAATAATGTTCTACTATTACGAAAGGTAAGTCACCCCCACCTTTCTCCTTTCTCACCACCATCACCACCACTACCTCTATTATCAGCACCTAAATCATAATTTCACCTTCCTCCCTCCCACCCACTGCTCTCATCGACACTGCCTCTTTCACTCACTGTATGACTATCATTCATTACAGTACAATATTGTAAAATACTGTACATTGTTTATTTGTTATTCTCACTCCATAATCTAAAATTTATGTAACGTAATGTAGAAGAAATACGAAGTTGTTCATTTACACTTACACTCAATTTTGTGGGTAAACATCAGCTGCCAAATTGTATCTGGCAGTGCTGCAGCCAGTGTTACCAAACAAACCGAATGACACATCATCTACTCACCACCACCACCTCCTCCCTCTCACCCTACCACTGCATCTCACTGCCATTCTGCCTCTCTCTCATTCTACTATGACTGCCATTCATGATACAATATTGTACAACAAAAAATACTGTATTGCTAAACCAGTAAATAAAAGCCAAATGAAAGTTTAACAGTTGCCATTTGCATACACTCTCTGCTTCCCCATCATAATAACAGACCAACTGGGAGGTACCTCATCTGTCTCCCTAGCAATGCTCCCACCGTACACTCTGAATCCTACTCCCCCCTCCCAACTGAGCCAGCTAACACTTCACAGCTTTGCTCATTAGCTACAATGCCATCATTAATCACCATTAAGCACTAATCTATCAGTAAACACTAATAACAACAGTAAATCCAGTGAAACATGGCAGGGAGTGAGGAGAGTTACAACTGCAGACGACACTCAACTAGGGGTCATTCACTCCCCTTACTAGCTTCCATTGCCAGGCATAGCCAGGCGTATGTATGGGAGAAATACATACGAGTATCTTGTATGTAGTCTAGTTTGAAAATGGTGATGGATTCAGTGAGAAACAAATTACTGTATATAAACCATACATTTTCCTACGATAACATAATAACAAACATTGTATCATTACGAGAGTGAATGAATTAATATTCCCACAAACAACATTTGACAAATCTGTTTTAAGTTTTCCAGTTCCAAGATCACATCTCTGAGGCCCCCAGGACAGGCGAGACAATTCACAGTGAATATTTGATTATTTTTTTGCCTATGTTTTATATCGATGTAAATTATATAGTATCTTGTAGCCAACACTACAACAAAGAGAATGATACTGATAAAATTCATGTAAGTTTAGAAAATCATCCTCTTTTAGAGACTTTTTTCGAGACACTGTCACTATCATGAGGTTGTATAGACTGATATGGTAACGGCTTTTGAAAACTAAACACTTCCCTGTAAATATGAAGAAAATATTACATTACACAACCATCACTTCACTTCTCAAACACTAAAAAGTAACTACTTCAGGGAGTAGGGTTGTGTACTGTAATCCAGAAGTTGAAGCAGCCCGCATGGAGTTATGGAAATTTAAATGGACACGGCTCACACTCACGGCTGACTGCTGAGATAATTCTGCACATTTATCGCTCTGGTCTTCCCTTCCTATGGGCCTCGAGAGTTGCCAATTAGTTTACTTGATAGAACTTACTTGCTACTATGATGCATCAAAATTTGACCAAACTTTTTTGAAAACTTAATTTTTGGCAAATTTTGTAAAATTTAGTGACTCAATCTGGATCACTGTGAAGTTGGTCTTATAATAACTGTGACGCGAATCGCGTCATCATGCGCAAGAGGGTTAATCTATCACAAAGCTTAGTACATTAATTTATATGGGAAAAATGGTTTCAATGAACATAATCCACCTAACGAAAGCATTCAATGGGGACTTACTGTACTGTAAACACCTATCTTGACCACATTCACACTTTTGTCAAATTTCTTTTGTAGATTGTAATAAAGTAATAAAGTAAATGGATGGATGACCCTAAAACCCTATTTTCTAGTTAAAATCATAATTATCTGAGTAGTTCTTTTTAATGTGTAAGCCACTTCTGGGGTCTAGAACAGTAGACTACCCCTCTAACTGGCAGCTGCAGCTAACTATTGTCTCAGTCGACAACAAGAACATACCTGTCTCCCTAAGAAATTCAAATCACTGCAAAAAGGTTTGTGAAAACCCCAAGAACCACTTTGAGACCAAAGGAAAGGATCTAAAATTGGATCAAGATCTCCCTAGATAAAACCATAGGAACTACACTGGCATGGTGATTGTTGTGGTGTGGTGTAATTGTTGTGGTGTGGTGATTGTTGTATATGAAGGGCTTATAAAAGGGTACATGCCAACAGGCGAGAATGACCAATAGTCCTCTGTCAAACATCGCCCTAAAGCAATAATCATACTAGTCATTGATACCACTGGGTCCAGAGATATCACATGAGGCTAAACAAAACTTAGCTCCTTCGACAAGATATAGATTCAAACACATCCACAATCGATTTGCTCATAAATACCTACTTTTGCATTGGAACATTTTACTTAGAACAAGATATTATCCTCCTTCCATCCAATTGTACCTTTATAATTTTCACCTGACTAATGCTAGACGATTACACTCAACTGAGGAAACACTATCAGTATTCTCAAAGCATTATTCTGCACTGCAATCTCTCCCAACTGATATACAGTACTGTACACTTTCCTCCCCACCCCCAGTAAACCCCCCCCCCCCATTTTATCAAAGTAAATATTAGTTAATTATTGATTAAAAATATGGCATTGTGGAATGGGGTGTAGAGTCCATAGACTATTTGAAATAGCCAAATTTTTTGGCTTAGAAGACGCTGCATCGTGGAAGATGCACCCTGATTTTGGAAATGTAATTCTAAGAAAAAATCTTTTAATACTTACTAACCGACATCAGTGAAACAGTTGCTTGATATACAGCCCTTTTGGCACAAGTACACACACCTCTTTGAATATCATCACTTATAACTGCTTATCAGTCGTCATTTCCATCAATTTAAAAAAAAATCTGTATAAGAAGTGGAAATCTTTAATACAGCACTCATTTTATACACCTGGTCACCTCTGTGTCTAGCGGGCTGTAGTGTTTACATTTTTTCTAGTTTTTGTCGGTATGACAACGACGGGAAATATTTTCCAACAGTAGAAGGTAAGCAAATGTAAACATATATATAAACGTCTAAGAAAACAAAAAATCTTTAGTGTATTTAAAAAAATAAAAAATAAAAGTAAAAAAGCATTTCGATAAAAATCAGTTGAATTAAAATTTTTGGTGTGAAGAAACAAACATTCCTGCGCTTTGAGACCATCAGACAACCTTTAGCAATTCCTCAATAGATGGTGCTGCCGCACCACTGCCATTAGTAAACAAACCTCACAGCAGCAAGGGTTGTGTAGCTGCACCCGTTTATTTTTTACCTACTGAGTAAGTAAATACTGTAATCGTATTTTTTGCAGTATATCAACAATATTAGTTAATTAAATTGTTTTATAGTATAGAGAATACTTGTAATTGCTAAGTACTGTAATGAGGTAACAGTCTTTGTAAGGCACTGATTTCAGTTGACCCTAAGAAAACCTCTGCTACAACTCATCAACTAGCGTTGTGGAAGACGCATGCTAATTTTCAAGGCATATTTTTGTTATAAAAGTGCGTCTTCTAAACCAAAAAATACGGGTATGGGCTAGCCGCAACTACAAAAACTGAAAGATTGCATTGGTCGAATTTGAGGTCTGGATCTAGCCCTGCCTGGATGGGCATATTCATTGGTAATTTAAGACAGGCTTAGGCTATAAAAACAGGTAAGAAACTCACCTTTTCATGTTGATCACGGGGCAATGGAAGGTGTGACCGATGTATGTTTAGCCACATGTTTTCACTTTCTATCAGGCTGCACCATCGAACTGCAACCACCCATCTACAATGCCCAGGAAATTTCATAAGTCTAGTAGAATCTGGCTGACCCAGATATTGTAGGTAGCCTAATGTCTTATGATGGAATTGTAATCCTCAGGGAATATAGATATCATATCCAGGTGATGGTACTTTCCCAGCATTGAGCAACTCCCATAATTTGCATAAATCCAAGATGGCCATCAGCAAAAATTGGGTCATACAGGAAAATGGCCATAACTATTGCTATGGAGATGCTAGAAGGATATGGCAGACCCAATGAAACTGTCAGAAATAATTTTCACTGTTGTCAAGTAACAGAAATCCAAGATGGCCACTGCCCAAACTAGGTCAAACAGGAAAATAGTCACAATTATTGATAGGAACATAAAAGAAGGGTGATTTGGGTGTCTACACAAGGGTTTCAGGTATGACAAACCCATTGAAGGTGTCAGAAATGATTTTCATTGTTGCTAAGTAACAGAAATTTATTAATTTAAAAAATTAGAACTTGCCATATGTCAAGCTAAACATGAAAATATCTCAGATGAAATATATCCATTTACATCGCGATTATTTGATCAATGCTACCATGTAGCTCAATGATTCTGTGGCTGTACAATGATAAGAAATCCATATGTATTGAGAAAAATACTGCTTAATTAATAACATATATTACAGTGTTTTCAATTCAAGGTGCTGTCTCGTAATATCTAGGATTAAAATTCATCTGAAAATTCCTCATTCAAAGAAACATGATCAAAGTCACTTCTTACACAGTAGTACACCCTGTATGTGATATCTTTGTCATAAAAAAACAAGGACAAATCTGAGGTAAACTGAGCATCTGAAGTGGAAAAAGTCATAGTACAGTACTGTAGTTCCAGACCTCCAACTCAACAGCCCATTCACAATTGCTTAATTATTTTTTATCACTACCACAAGAGGCTCTTCCTACAATGAATAAAAGGCAAATAAAAACAAAGACAGGGACAGTTGTTTTATCATTCTTGCAGGAGATTAACATGAAAGGCTGCACCTTCATTGGAACTACTGTAACCATTTTATTAAATCTGGCAGACCACAAAATAAAAAGTATATAAATTAAATGCTTCTGCTTTGGTGAAAACTTTCATCAGATGGATACATGCATGCAGAGTAAACAGTCAAACACTTAATGCCCACAGCTGCTGGTGGCAGAAGTATAAAAACTCATGAGAGTGACTTTGCAGGCATGGTGAAATTCATATTTGAACATAATTCTGGAATTTTAAAGGGAAATATTACTGTAATACCAAAGAACACCTGAGATCTTGTTATGATTCCTGTTGAGACATGATACAACACAAACAAACAAAGATGGACTTATTCAATAAGAGGGTTGCCATTCAAGGCCAGAAAAAATAATGCTTAGTGTAAAAAGGTCCTAAAGCATATAAACAAAACTAAGGCAAGAACACTGTACGCTCAGCATACCCTTCAATTATTTTTTAACCCAAATTGTTTCTAATAATGACAGAATGGTGAAATATGTTGTGGAAAATATGAAACATTATGCTACAGTAATAATAACCACAATGTGATTTTAATACAATTACTTGTACCCTATATACATGTTTTATTATAATATACAGGGTACAGTATAACTTAAATATTCCATTGTAAAGGTTGAACCTCCCTAATCCAGCACCCCTTGGACCTGACCGGTGCCGGACACTAAAATTTTCCGAACCACAGGTGGTCTTTGTAAAATACATAATATTATTGATGCGCCAATCTGGCGCATTATATTTAAAATTTTGCGCCTAATGTTTCTCTGGGCATGCTACACTGTCCTAAGGGCAAAGCTGTACTGCACATGTACTTAAAATAATGTACTAAATGATTACTAAAATTTTTGTCTAGTGCAAACTATAGCATGTTTATATTCAAATCAATCACTATCTTATAAGAATTCCAGCAATGTAAAATATATTCTCCTCGGTCACTTCTGTAACATTTTAAAAGTAAAAAACATAAACTCAATCTAAAGGACATAAATAAACAAATAAATACTTCACTAGACCTTTGACACCAACTGTCAAGCATGTCACTTCCCTCCCCTCCCTTCCCCCATTCTTCCCAGCTAGGGTTTGGTGTTTTAGGCTTAAACTTGTTATCTTATATAATGTCATAGACTAAAGTTAGGAGAATATAAATTGTATTTCTGGAAACCTTGCAAGACAGCGAATAATTTGAATATAAACATCATATATTTTGCACAAGAGAAAAAAATTTGCTCTTTGTATGTCTAATGCGAGCTATAGCATGTTTGTATTCAAATTAATCACTATCTTATAAGAATTCCAGCAATGTTAATTATATTCTCCCATGTCAGTTCAGTCATATTTTATAAGAGAAAAACTTAAAGTCACTCTTAAGGACAGATAAATAAATAAGCACTAGACCTTGGCATCAACTGTTAAACTTATCACCTCACCTCCCGCCCCTCCACGCAATCTTCCCAGCCAGACCATTTTGCATCCCTTAATTTCAGCTGTGTTGATTTATGAGTGTTAGTTTTAACACAATACTACGAAAAAACAATGTTTTGTTTATTCTAGATGGACTGAGGTGCATCTGGGTAGACTATCAGTCTTTTTAGTATTTTGTGTTTCTCTCAAGTACCAAACTAAATTATTCCATTTAAACAACACTTTGATTCAGTGGGAATTTGATTTAAAGCGACCTCTCTTGGAACATATCTCGTGTTATATCCACGTTCTACTGTACAGTGTAATTGTAATAAACGAAAATAGATAAACAATAATTCTCATTCTGCACTTAAAATGACAAAATAGTTACGGTACCTGTACCTGTACATAAATTGGTGATGTTCACCTGTAAAGAAGAAAAAAATATCTGTACAGTAAATGAAATAATAAAATAAATATGTTTAGGAGGCATACTAAGGGTAAATAACAAGTGAAATATTACAGAAACACTTGAAATACCTAGGAACACACCAAACTCCAGGAGGACCAGATGTAAACAAAGGGTATGACGAACCATGGATACTAGCGCCGGTGGGTACTAGCGGCCATCCGGCAAACTAAAATTTTGCCAGACGACGGGAGGTGCCGGACAATAGAGTACCGGATTAGGGAGGTTCAACCTGTACTATACGGTACTTATTTATTGAAAAAAAAAAAGTCAGTGGGGAAAAAAAGCACTGTTAGTCTGTATAAGGAAAGACAGTTTTTTAACTTACTTACCCTCCACAAAACACCAGTGTAGAAAATGCAATGGTCACACAAACTTTGATGCCAAATGAACCAAGCAGAAGAGCTGCTCCCAGCACTATCCATGCACACACAGCCATGGCTGGAAAAATCATGAGTTATATTATTGAAACCTTTAAAAAATTTACAACAAAAACTATAATACTGTACTGTATTCTATATGTAAATTATTCTAAAACTGTTTTATTTATTTTTTTTAAATATAGGTATGCTATAATGAACGGATTCTACTACGAATATTCCTATAACGAACGGTTTTACCTATAAAATTGAGAATGCTATAACGAACGAAACTCCTACAACGAACATTATTATTATTTTTTTATTTATGTATTTATTTTTTTATTACAAGTATTAATGATATTCTTTATTTCAGGAGTTTAGATGCATATTTATGCACTTTTTTACAATTTTTACAATTTTTCAGTGTTAAGTGGTTGTATTTGGGGGCCTGGAACAGATTAATCCTATAACGAACGAATGCTATAACGAACAATGTTCTAGAACCAATTAGATTCGTTATAGCATACCCCATTGTGATTGTTGCCTTTGCATTATGCATACCTGTGTGTGTGTGTGTGTGTGTGTGTGTGTGTGTGTGTGTGTGTGTGTGTGTGTGACCTCTAAGAACAACTGGTGTTCTATGTGAGATTTTGAGGCAATATAAAGTGTTTTTCAGTGGGTTATTTCGTCCCAAATACAGATTTAGATCTCTAAGTTATCTAAGTCATCATTAATTAAAGGGTACTAAGAAATGTTCTACCCCTGAATTGGATCTGTACTGACCTTTAACAATGAATTTCAAAAATCATTTATTCATCTGTCTCTATGTATAAATAAAAAAAAAGTAAACATTGTACTGTACTGAAGTCATCAGAAATTGTAGTACTGTGCACAGTACACTATTACACAACAAATCCTCAATACAGTATTATACAGGTACATCAGTCAAGGCATGTAATCAATGTGACTGTCCAAGTGCAGTACAGTTAACATTTATATAAAGCTTAAATACAATATGCTACTAATACAGTACAGTTAAAACTGCATAACAACATAATTTTCTGCCTATTATGTTAAGAGCATTAATAAAAGTTCATGTTCTAAGGCACCATCATCACAAGAACTGATAGCAGTTGTTGATTTCATGTATGCCAAAATATATAAAATGTGGTGAGGGGAGGAGTAGAGCTTGACCCGTTTACTATAGAGCTGCTAATAAGTGGTAAAAGATCACATACCCTTAACATTGGTCTTTTTCTTTCTTTGCTCTATCTTAGCCACAACCCTCCAAAAATTGTACCCTACAGAAATTGTGGCCGAGAGTGGTTTTACTATACAGTACAGTACTATATCTGTACAGGGCGATTCATAAATGATGCGTCACGAGAAGGGGGAAAACGCCAAAATTACGTTTGTGTAAAATGCATAATTAACTCCATTATCACTAAATTTTCATCACATTGGTGTTATTATTTACTGTTTGAAAGAAACTTTTGGCATCTGTAGAAATATTAAGCAATGCGCTGATTTTACTATTTTTTAAAATTAATTATAATTACCCCCACTAATTACTGTACCATCAATTTATACATGGAATATGTTAATGAAAATGATACAACGAAGAGTTCACATAAAAGTACTATACAAAAAGGTATTGCCGCCATTGACTGTGTGAAGTTGGTTTACCTGTACAGAATATAAACTTTGGAAAATAGGAGAAATAATGGGGTGGAAACCAGCGTGTCAACAACACATGGGTGAAGCGTTAGACTGCACATGCTAGCATGACACTCATTGTGCTGAAGGCGGCGGGTGGAAGGTAGCTGGAAGGTGATTGGTTGTAGCGCTCACCCTTTCTACTCAGTAAGCTAGACCTGACATTACACCACGCTTAGGAATTGCGCATTAACTTTGTCCCTTATACTACCTGGGATGAAGGTCGCTTTTGCCATGGCTCACCCCACCACCTCACTCTACAGGTTTCAGCCTGCGAGGGGAGAGAGAAAACGGAAAGTTGACATGCTGGCTAGTTCGCCCTTCCTTCTCGCGATGCCTCATATGTGTTTCATAAATTTTAGGGGGCATTATTGAGACAAAACTAAAGAAAAAGAACACACAAACATTGGTTGAGAAACCTTTAGATTTTGAGCAATAGCACATAAAAAAACTTGAAAAACTGATTTAAAGCATGAAACAGACAAGTTTAATTCAGGAAGATTTTAAACATTTTATGCAAATAAAGAGATAAATTTGGTTCATTAAAGTAAATGTTCAAAATTCTTTCCTTTCTCGAATGCCTGCCTCACCATGCCACATAAGAGTAATGCGGATCATTTCCAAATTGTATCGAACTTATTGCCACAATTCATTACAAGCTCAGATTTTTGTAGCATAAAACTAGGCTCTTTAAAGGATCCTTCAAATAATATCTGGTGACCAATTGCTAATCAAGTTCTGATATGCACATCTTCAAGTAGCATTGGCAAAACTTGCTCAAAGAAATGTCTATACGTTCAGTAATATCTCCCAATGCCAGAATTTTCCGGAAAATTCCAGCTTTGGGAACAATTTCCGAGGGGCACATTTTCTGGAAAAATCTGAAAAAATTTTCCCAGTACCTGGAAAATTCTAGGGATGATGGATTTTTATTCCAGGTTTGAGAGATGAATATCAGGATCGTTTTCAGGAAATTCCGAGAAAATTTTTCCAGTAGCCGGAAACTTCCAGGGATGGGGGATATTTTTCTGGGTTCGAGATTATGTAATGCGCAATTTCTAGAACTTCTAAGAATATTTTTCCGTTGCCCGGAAAAAAACGGGGATGAAGGATTTTTTTCAGCTTTGAGAGAGTCGCCTCGTTACCCGGAAATCCCTAATTCCCAGAGGTGCTCTGCACCAATTGTTCCAGTTAACAGAGATATCACTATTAAACTCCAGTCAGTTGCTGTACTGTAGTAGCAGATGTCTGATAACATTCCTTATAATGCCAGCCCACACATTGATTGAAAATCATTCCTGATATGCTCAACTAGTTGTTGAGTGAGGAACAAAAAAGATTAATTTATGACACCATATCAATTTCATTGGGAACTTTCAATAAAATTAAAGAACATAATTTAGGTATTGACCAAATTTACCTTTGTTCACAACAGTGCTCTGCCTGGGGCCATGGCACATATGGAAGTATTTTCCAGCTTAAAGCAAACACCCCACCTCACCTCAACACTCACTCCCTTTTCTCTCTCTCTCTCATCACTCACCCCCCCATTGTAAACTACTTATTTTCCCCTTTATCTATCTCACCTCCATCCCATTCTGCAGCATCCTGAAGCCAGCATCCAATATGTAAGAAAGAATTATGAACATGTACAGTCAACAAAAAAGACAAAAAAGGATCTTCACCCCTGGTCTGGCAGCCTTCAAACTGATCATTGTGACTGAGATCATATTCATTTGGTAGGGTTGGTATTTCTGATTGTGTGAAGCATTGTGTAACAAATATGATATATCCTGTATGGTATATCATGTATATTTAAAATAGAGAAATTAACCATAATACAGCCACTCCTCGACTTACGGCGGGGTTAGGGACCCAAATCCAGGTTCTTTAGTCGAATTGGTCGTAAGTCGAAAATGCAAAGATAATACATAGAAAATCTAAAATGGGTGTCTCCTTTTCTTCTCAGCACCACAAAACTCTCACTTTTAAGCATGCCAGCCATTTTAAAGGGAATTACAAACGAAAATTTTGTCAGTACACATCGCAATCACTAACGTCAGGACTCGAAAATACGTAATTTGAAAAAAAATTGGTATGACTGGGGCGGTCGTATGTGCGAGTGGTCGAGGAGTAGCTGTACATAGAAGACCTCAATTAAAAAAACACACTGTTATATAATTATATGTCACGTTGTATTACCCACATAAGAAAATGTCTTCCACCACAGGGAATGAGTTGCTGTAAAGGAATATCACATGATATATAAGACCTCATCCAAGAAGAAGAACAATATGAATTACAATGTTTTGTAAGCCACACACTACACAATTTCACATCAGGGGATGAGCTGCTGTAAAGAATTAAATGAGTTATGAAACGATCTTAGGAAACCTCTTTATTAAATCACATGATAAGAAATCACAATCATGAAATCACACTAACTACTTTATTCATAACCTATGAAACACTTTGTGCACACTGTCTCATTAAACCGTATAGAAAACAAAAGATAAAGAATAACTGGCAATTCGACATATGGAATACACGGCTACATTGTAACAACAATTGGTATATCTCAAGAGCATTCACCAGATTTCTTGGTCCACTGTATCATAAGGCCCGTTTCCACTTGAGAGCGGACTCTCAATAGTTACTGTCGATAGTTCTCTCATCTGTGTATCCACATGAGCAAACTTCTGCAAGTTTCAGCTGTCAAGAGTCTTCCCGACAGTAGCTATCAGAGAGAACTCTCAGTGGTGTATCCACCTGACTAGAGCTACACTCTATAGTAACTCTCAGTCAGTCGGTAGCAATGGGCGGTAGAGGACGTGGCAGAAAGTTGCTGCAGCAGTAATAGTTATGCTGATGCTGGATAAGAAAAAGTAAAAACAGAAAAGAAGGTGTTGGATAAAGCACTGGGTGGAACGACGAGGTGAACTGGGAGCTAACAACAGACTTGTGAAAGAGTTACAGATAGAAAATGCTCAACAGTTCTGTAATTTCACCAGTATGTCAGCAGTTCAGTATTCAAAGAAATCTTTGGCTTTACATTATAGTATTTCTGTTGTTTCAGTCACTTACACATTTTTGATAATGTGAATAAACAAATACCATACAGTGGTCCCTCGGTTAACGAACACAATTTGTTCCAGAAGGTCGCTCGTTAACCGAAAATTTCGTTAACCGAATCCATTGTTTCAATGGGATATTGGGTAATTGGTTCCAGCTCACCGAAAAGTACATACAAAGTATAAACAAAATGCAGTAAAGTACACTTATTTTGGGGTGTGTATGTAGAAGGTTCCTGGTTGATGATGATGATGATGATGAGAATTAGAAGTGGGGGTGGAGGAGAAGGGAGAAGTGAAGGAAGTGGGGATGGAGGATAAATCACCTTTCAGGGGACCCATGCTCGATGCAGTAATTTCACCAATAAAATTTTAAGTTCACTATGTGTAATTCAAGATTATTTTCTTTAAATCAACACTGCACTGTGCTAAATATTATCAATATGTTAACTTAAGTTCAGAATGACCAATAATTTAAATAATGCAAAAATATTCTAGACACCAACAAAATAGATGCTCTCTCCACTGTTTTCAAAGCCCAACTGACGCCTTGTGACCGATTCACGCATCTGATGGGTGCACAACAAACTAGTTCCCTGTACTGCATATATTATCTATTTGTTAAGTAAATGTTAAAATGACTAATAATTTTAATATAAAACATGCAAAAATATTAAAGAGCACAACGTTATTGATATTTACTCCACTGGAAACGAATGTAAACATAGAACAGATTACTGAATTGGCAGACTAGTCCACAACAAAACAAAACCGAATTGAAGATTCTTATGGAAGGTAATTCGTTAACCGAAATATCGTTAACAGAACCGTTCGTTAACCGAAGGACCACTGTACCTGTTTTCATAAATTGTGGAGTTTTCTAAGAATTTCAGACTTTGTGACATAAATTTTCTTATTTATGTCGGATATGACTTGGGATTCCTTCTCTCTGTTGCGGTAGTCTTCCCTCTTGTGATCCCACAAATTAGGATTCTCTTCATACACAGATATCAATTGAAAAGTCTTCTCCTGAGTCCAGAGCGCCACGCTTCACCTCTCGAGAACACTGTCAGACTGCGAACCTGGTTACTATAGCTGAAAGTTGATGTGACAGTTGCGGGCTACCATGTGTCCACACGATAGCAAACTAGCAGAGAGTAGCCGTCCGACAGAAAACTCAAACTATCTGACAGTTACTCTCAGAGCAATGTCCAATTGATAGTAGCACTCTCGACAGCACTACTCTCGACAGTGGACACGGGCCCATATTGTATTACACTGAAAAGATGTATACCCTGTATACCTTTTTTGCTTACTGTAATCTAATGCAGCAAATGTATCACACAGTGTCTTCCCATAATATACCCAAAATCTAAAGAGAAACTTCTATAAATGTCACGTGTTATGACTCAAAACTTACAGGTTTCTCAATTATGTTTTTACAGTACAGATAGTATTCCTTGTTTAATGATTGTTTACTTAGTGATTTAAAAACACCCTTTGTTGTTTAACGATCTGCAATTTTCGGTTTAACGATCTTCGACTCAATGAAAAAAATTCGGGAAGGAAGTCGGAAAAACTGGAGATTCTGTGCTCCAAGTGTGCATCATTACAATAAAGTAATGTGGCTTAGAAAGAAAGAAAATACTGAACTTTATACAGTACAGTACAGTATTTTATAGTTTTATAGTATACTGCACAGTATACTGTACTATAAAACTATAAAATGAAGAGCATGGGTGTGTGTACAGGTAGTCCCTGACTTACGACTGCCTCAACTTACGTCCATCGGTACTTACAACCTGCTCTGACCTTACGACCGTCGGGACATACGACCGCCGCAGTCGTGACCCAATTTTTTTTTTTTTTTTAAGTGATGAATTCCTTACGAATTTTTCCCAACATGTTTTCACCTGCATTTGGCTGCCCACCAGCTGCAGTATTAGTCCGGCAATACAGTAATCGGTTTTAGGGCTTAAATTCCTTGCCATTTTAGTAAATATCAAGAAGGTTGTACGATTCAATAATTTTAAAAGTTTTATATTATATTTTTTAGTCATTTTAACAATTATTGAACATAATTGAAGTACAGGAAACTAGTTTTTTGCACGCCAAACAGTCACTCAACACACCAAGCTTGGCGTCAGTTTGTTTACCAGTTCAGAGGAAGGAATATTTTGTTTGAGACTCTTCAACATAAATGCTTTTTTTCTGTGTTTCCAGTCAAATTATTGGTAATTTTGAAATATATTTTACATATTGATAATATATAGCGCAGTGCAGTGTTGATTTAAAGAAAATAATCTTGAATTACACCAATTGAACTAAAATTTTATGGGTGAAATGGCGGCATGGGGTGACTTCTCTTCCACCCCAATGCCATCTCTTCTCCCTTCTCCTCCACCCCCATTCTAATTGCCATCATCATCATCATCAACAACCAGGAGCCTTCTACATGCACACCTCAAAGTAAGTGTACTTTCCTGCATTTATTTTTAGTTTGTATGTAATTTTCGGTGAGCTGGAACCAATTACCCAAAAACCCATTGAAACAATGGTTTCGGTTAACAAATTTTTTGGTTAACGAGCAACCTTCTAGAACGAATTGTGCTCGTTAACCGAGGGACCACTGTACTGTAGTTCTATATACTATTTTCTATAAAAATGGCAATGATTTTCTGTATATTTAACTTTTTTCATGGGGCAAAGGGAGGCTGGGGAACATAATTCTCGTATTTTTTCTATTTCTGTTGGGGAAAATTGATCCGCTTAATGTTGTTTTGCATAACGTCGAATTTTCAGGAACGTAACCCCAACGTTAAGCAAGGATGCCCTGTACAGCAACATTTATGTGAGAAATATATTATAAAAAATAATACCTGGATCATAACTTTAACTATACTGTACTCAGTTCACATAAGCTTTGCAACAAGGGCCTAGAGCAAATTTTACCAATGCAACTGATTGTCTAGAGAGGAATGAAGTACATTGGATTAATCTAGAGCTCATTATTTGTTTTCTTTATATTCTGCAATTGCAAATAATATTCACAATTAGCGTTGACTTAGATGATCTCTGAAGCTGGGGAAGTAAAAATAAGCATGTGAAACACACTGATGACATAGATATCCTAGAGTGAAAAAGAAAAAGTTAAAAACAATCAGAGATGCCCAACTATATCACCATCCTCCCATGCATATTCACCCAGCATGATTCAACCAATCACAGGCTCTTTTTATTTGGCACAGCTGCAGGCTTGGCGTGAAAAGAGCATAATAACATTAAATTTATGGTATACAGTATACCATACTAATAATCATTGCACAGTAGCAGCAAGACTATATTGTACATTCCTGAACATATTCACCCAAATTTTATCTGATTTCTTCCAATAAAACAAGATAATTTTGCCTCCTGAATGATTCCTGCCACCTCTACAGTAAGAATATTGTGATAATATCTCAGTTTCTTACCTTAAATTATTGTATCCACTTGCATACTGGACTTGAGGAGTAGTTATATATGAGAAGCAAAATTATTGCTTGTAGGTTGAAAGGCAGCTCTCTGGGGATTTTGAAAAAATAGAACTTAATTTTCTTGTAAAAAATATAGTACAGTGTATTAGCCTTTTCTTATTAATACCACCAGAGGTAACATTTACTAGAACATAATAGAACCAAACCTAACCAACCAAAGAAACCTACCTAACCTTACCTAACTTCCTAGCTGGGGGCTCTGTCTCCCGGACCCCCCGCCATATTAAACAAAAAGTACTTATTTAGATATCTGGCACCAATGAAAGCAACTTTGTTGAAGCGTCATGTGGTAATTTTACGTTTTTTGTCGACACGAGAGTACAACCGGACCGAGCGCGTCAGTTGTAAAAAAAAATAAGAGATGACAGCATACTGTATTGTGACAGCTGATTTTTTGGAGGAGTGTTTACGGTAAATATTTAATTTCTTCACGTACAGGGCCTGTAGAGACATAATTTTAGTGTAATGTGATCAGTTTTTCACTGAGTTTTACCCTGCAATTTCCCTCATCCTTCATGTCCTGCCCACTGCAGGTGATTTATGATTGTAGATAGAAAAAATTTAATTATTGCAATACATTTTTTTTCACCTTTTAAAATACTTACTTTAGTGATATGGACATCAGTGGAAAAATTGGTAACTATTGACGACTACACCGTTCACCGAGTTTTCATAGAAAACAATTTTAAAAATGCTGCAATTTCACTGTGTTTTATAGTGGACACTGTTGTAGCTAAGGCAAATGTGTTAAAAAGTGTTTATTTGAAAGTTCAACCTAACTTAACCAAACCTAACCTCACCTAATCTAACCTAACCTTAAACTAAACTAACCTAACCAAACCTAAAAAAATTTAATTATCATCACATCAAAACTCACTGATGAAAATATAGTATGAATATAAACATCAAAACAAATAACGTGTCGGCGGAGTAGTCGTCAATATTAGCCAATGAATGAAATCGAACAACTCCTTCTGGTGGTAGTGTTGTTCTCAGAAATTACCAAAATCTCAAATACATTATCACACAAAATACCATTTCTCATCACTTATGAGATTCACTTGAGGTAAGAAAGCATAGTGGTACTATAGCATGTAGTCTACAAAGATATTTTTAATCTAACCTAACCAAACCTAATCTGACCTGACCTGACTGGTAATATTGTAGTATACAGCAACCAGAGAATTCGGGAAATTCACTACACTCAATCAATAGAACTATTTTTTCTATGATCATTTTCTTATATTACACTTCTGTCATAAATTGATAATAAGGAAGTTATTGAATTTTTTAAAATAAAATCAAGAGCACCTGTTGTCCCTAAGCTGTTGCTTAAATTGTGTATGTTCGCTTCCCTCCCGCGTATGTGCAGGAGGGAAGGTATTGAGTATTTAGCAAGATATCTCTTCATAAAGAAATATACCAGGAAGTTGCACCACGCCTTCTTCCAAGTTGCTCTCCTGTACCCTTCACAATCGGAGCGAGAACATAGGAACCCACGACACATTCTGGTCCCTGACTCAGACTCCGACCCTAACTCGGAGTAAGGTAATAAAAACTATAACGGCTATTTATATTCTTGTGGAGGCTGACCACGTGACTCTGGGTTATTACATAACGTCTGGGGGTCCGGGGGCAAATCCACCGGCTAGGGCCACCGGAGGTCTGCCCCTGGCTAGGGGGTTAGGTAAGGTTTAGTTTGGTTATATTGCATTAGTTAACAAGCACCGAGAATTCAGAACACGCAATCGATAGAACTATTATTTCTACTATTTTTTCGTAAAGACAGAATTTCTGTTGTCCAATGTGTTCTTCTGATATTTTCTTGTTGCGATTCGGACAATTTTGGAATTCGCTTCTACCACAAACCACTCGTTTTGGCTCTTCCCCACCCAGAACCCCGAATTCCAACACTTTCTCCCATTATTGTTAGAGGGAGAGGGGGGGCTAAATCCAAAATGAGTGATTTCCGATAAAAACAAATGTCAGATTTGAACCATAAATAATCATCAGAATTTTTTTTATCAGATTCTTTGGTTGCTGTAATCTGCAATTTTACTACCTAACCACCCTAAATACCTTGTAGACCGCACGCTATAGTACCACCGAAAGCATTTGTCTTCTAAAGAAAAAATTCCATGGGTTCCTGGTTAACATGGAATACTGTCATCAAGTATTATTGAATATCATTTCAAGTTCTTGCCAGAAAGTGTATGGCAGCCTCGGCTTGGCACTTCCAAATTAAATCATATAAAACTGGGTCTGACTTAAGCAGGAACAGACCACTAAGTACAACCAAACTTAGTAAGTACTTTCTGTAAATCAGAGTTCAGTGATTGTTTGTTTTCATTTGTCAAAGTGGAAATCTTGTCACAAAGTTAAAGGTAAGTTTTACCTTATAAATTTTCCAAAAAGCCACTTTTGAGGGATTTCTTTCCCTTCATTTGGTCAATTTTCACTTATGCACTGGTCTTTGTTTGGATATTAAAAGTAAGTCTTTCCGATTTTATTTTATGAGTTTCGAACAAATTTGATATTCACTTCCGCAGGAAATCAATAGATTTTGAGATCCCTACCTCCCCCCCACCCTACCCATCAATCTTAACGATTTTTTTTCCGAATAAATCACATATATAATAAACCAACACACCAACCAAACCAAACCTAACCTAACCTTACCTAACCTAACCTAACTTGACCTAACCTAACACTATTTTTCTGATGAAACTCTGCAAATGACATAAAATAATCTCTATCACAAAGTCGGCACAGCTTTTTCCACCTGTTCAGTCATATCTGGTTATTCTAGAACTGAAAAATTAAATCTCCGCTCCTGACGCACCCACGCATTGTTCAATGGCTAAAACAAAAAACTCTTGCCCAATTATGTCTCCTATCGCTATAGCCAGTAAGAAACTCTCACACCATCCCCCGCACATGCGCTGTAGACGCTTAAGAAGCTGACACTACCCGGGGGAACTCAAAGAAGATCTACAAAACAAGAGCGAGGCTAAATCTCAGAAGACACTCGTTCACGAGTAGGGTTGTCAACAACTGGAATAGTTCACCTGAGTGGGTAGTGAATATGGAGACGGTGGAAAAGTTTGAAGCAAAATTAGATAAATACTGGAAAAATCAACAACACGTATATAATTTTAGGGCACAATTATCCACCACACGCAGCCACCGTCTGAGTAGAGAAGAGGCTATTGAGCTGGAGTCACAGGCGTGAGCCTCTTCCAGAAGATCATCTGTGAGTATCTGTGAGTAACACGGAGGTAAGGAGCACTGCGTGATGGGTGGTCAGACCTTCTCTGTGAAACGTAAACAACAAATGGCGACACTTGTGACTAACCAAATCTAATAATATTGAAAATTAATATCTCGGTTATCCTTAATTTCCGGCGGAAATATCACAGAGGAAAGGGGTCTTAGAATTATCTAAACAATACGAAAAATATATTAATAACAGCGAGAGAAATACCGGTTCAACATCAAAAATTCACCCTTCATTGAAATAGTAATCTCCACAACAAAATTCACACAAGAATATAAGTGTTAAGAAACAGACATTCGAGCCTTAAGTCAAGTATTACTTTACAGTTCTAATTGCCTTGTAGAAATAATTAATAGGCTGGTAAACAAAACGCAGACTAAGGGGGAGTTGCCCATAAACATCGCCAGAGCAGTAGCCTTTGGCCATTAACGTTTACCAAACATAATCTGCGGTCACCACCCCCCTTTAACTTAACAACTATATGACTGAATATATTACCCGTTAATCCTGTTCCTCCACAGAGAACTTATACCTTAATGTTGATATTTGTCTGTGGCCATCTCTTGGTGCAGTGTTTACTTAGTGTATCCTGACAGTCAGCTGACTGGCTCAGCTGCCGACCAGTTGCTGCAGTTAACTGTGTTTTGATTGGTTCTCGTGCCCAAAGTCGATTTCTTATTGGTGAACAGGTCCGTGTTTGGTCTACACATGTGGTCGCCAGACACAACTAGTGAACATCTTCCAACACATTTCTAGGAACCCCTGATAGTGTCACTACAATAGTTATACAAGTTAACTATTGATTCAGCATGTATAAAACAATCCTGTACAGGCGCCCACAGTCTGACAGTCTATTACTGTATGTAGATTATATGCATTACCCTTTAAAAGATAAACTATATTAAAGCTCAATTATATACTGTAGTACTCCATTGTTCTGAAAACTTCTAAATATTTACCAATATCAGAATGACTACTTTGTAATACAATCATAAAATATTCAAGCTTTCCTCAGTTTTTCAGACCACTGAATCTCCTATCCACAAAAGGCTGTCGAAACCATAGTAAAGACTACAGTATATGTCTAAAATTAGTTAGTACAAATACAGTCGGCTACCATTCTATGTACATTTAGTACTGTTGTTTACAAATATAATTAAGACGAATACATAAAGGTTAATATATTGTATTACGACTGCCGGGATACCACAGCATGGTGTACACCACGGCTGAACTTGCAATTGGCCTATAGGACTAACCTGCCAGGGCTGCATAGCGCCGATGCGGCCGCATCATCTCACACCCAGAAAATGCCTCAAATTCCACCCCAGGGGTCCATGACAAAAACCCCACCAGACAAAAACCCCTAGGACAAAAACTCCACCTCTACCGGACAAAAACCCCTTCTCTACTGGAACCGAACCGAACCTAACCTAACCTAACGTTAAATGAAATTTGTATGAAAAAGAGAAACAAGCTATCTAGCTTCCGACTGTATTCAAAGACTGTTTAAGGAAAACTGAATTAGTGTACAAGTGAACAAGGTTTTTTACAGTTCACCTCATGGTACCAAGCGTCATTAAACAGACCTGAGAGACCAGAGATTGTGAGGTCACGGGTCCCCTGAGGTCCCAAAAAGTGAGGACAGTAATGGTAAGATCTCATATATCAAAGTGGATTTGTAAGAAAATTATTGAAAACTTGAAACAAAATCTGTTTTATTTTTTACTATGGGGTTTTTGTCCGGTAGGGGATGGGGATTTTGTCCGGGGTTTTTGTCCTTGGGGATTTCGTATGGTGGGGTTTTTGTCCGTATCCCCACCATATCATACTAAGTTCTTTCTGTTTAATATACCGGGAAAGTTGGGTAAATTTGTTTGGTTTGGTTGCTTATGTCTGTTCTTCATACCCACAAATGTTAAATAGCATTTATTTTAAAAATATATATTTTTTAACATTTTCACAAACTACAACAGTCTCCACTATAATGGTGACCGGATAAAACCCCAACGGACAAAACCCCAGTCTCATATATAAAATATAAAATAAAACACTTTTATGTCTAGGTTAGGTTAGGTTTGTGTTGACAAATGACAACCCTTTGGGGTTTTGTCATGTAACCACTATATAATTACCTACATAAATTATGTACATTGTATAGCTAATGAAATGCCCATGTGCATGTAAGTTTTTCCTTGCCTAAAAATGGATGTAATGTAAAACAAACACATCACTTATGAAATAATAGTGGACCCTTAAACAGCCGAACCAAATCTTATCTTCATCTAATCTAATCTAACCTAACTTAACTTAACTTAACCTAACCTAACCTAACCAAAACAAGCTTAATGTATTTTTTCTTTTATATTTTTTGCCACTGATTGGTTCATTAGCCACTTGGGTGGTCAGTCACATCTCAGCTACACACTGTTGACAAATACTGGGCATGCACTCTTTCCTGAATACAGTATATAGGAACCTGCTCCAGTGTTGGTTAAGTCTGACCTTGAAAGAGCTCACACTCGGTGCCGTCACAACGCTCTCTGGCAGATTGTTCACAACTCTCACTCTGAAAAAGTTTGTCCCCCACAGTTTTCTGGACTTGTGGCTTCTTAAACCTTGAGCTGTGACCCCTCATGGGACTGATGTCCGCCAGCTCCAAGTATGGATACTCGACTGAGTAGTCCCCCCCCCCCGAGATGTTTATACACTTCAATTAGGTAGCCAATCTGTAATTTAAGCTAGGTAGTTGCAGGCGTTCCAATCTCTCTGTGTAGCTGAGGTTCCGTTGAGCAGGCACCAGTCTGGTGGCCCTCCTTTGGACATTTTCAATCAATTGACAGTCTCTAGCATACCTCGGGGACCAGACGGGGAAGCACTTCACTCTTGAAGATCGTGATGAGCGATGGACCATCCAGATAACTAAACAACCTTCTTATAAGACCTACTAGTTTTGTTGTTTGATTCACCTTCTTCTCAACATACTCACCTACTGTAGGTCCTTTTCACATTCGGTCTCAATTAATGCAGTCTCTTCGTTCTGTTGGGACATGTGATATGCCTCATTACTGTTGGTGTGACCCAGGTGCATCCAGGTTTGAGAGATTCCAGCTTACGGAGATATTACTGTACAGTATTTCTCTGAAAATACAATTATGAATTCTGAAGAATGTATTTGAAAATGAAATTAAAATCCATGGACCAGGGCATTAGAAACTTGTGCACTCTGGTACAAACAAACCACTATAGAGGTGTACTAGACAGGTTTTCTCAAAGATACTTATCAATGAAAATTAGAAAAAGTTAGACACCCCAATTACAATAGATATGCAGAACTGTATAGTAAATCCTAGCATGTAACAGCATATTATTTGAGAGAATTTCAGAAATATCTGACCTTACTCTACCACTGCACCCAATTTAGAATGGAATGAACTGACAGTCTTTTACAAATCAAAATTGAGGGCAGTATGCTCACTGCAAGTTGCACTACTCTTTACTTGTTTGAGAGCTTTCATTATTGCTTCAGATATAACCATGGAATGTAACTCTGTATTGCTAGTTTTCATATAATATACTGCATGCATGAGAACATGTATGGTTTAATTTTTTAAAGTTTCTGTTATGTGGTTTAATATAATTTACACATTAGACAGTTGAGGCAAAGCACTGATGACACCTGCCAGTGATCTGGTTTGAGTTTGGAAGCATTGTCAGGCTCTAAACAGGGTGATTCAGCAAAGAGTACATGAAATCCTTGGATAATTCTAAACCACAATGTTTCTTTGGTAAAATGTCAGATTCTGCATAGTTTCCATGTTACAATACATTTAAGATGTTGTATTAATGAGAGTGAATTTGGTGTGAAACCCCCATGGGTTTTTGTAATTATATATTCACAGATGTCTTATGTACAGCAGTACAGCATGATGCAGATGGTTGACACAGGTGCAATGAGACTGGGACCATATACGACCGAATGAGATAAAGGCAGTTACAGTGGGGAGGGGGTGTCACTTCAAATTTACTCTCATTAATACAACATCTTAAATGTATTGTAATATGAAAACTGCAGAATCTGACATTTTACCATAGAGACATTGTGCTTTAGAATTATCCAAGGATATCATCCTCCAATTTAATGTACTCTTTGCTGAATCACCCTGTTTAGAGCCTGACAATGCTTCCAAACTCAAACCAGAGGGTCTGTAACGAAAGCTTCTTAGTAACAATGTAACAGTATAACACAGTAATGGGGTGGACATAACATCTCTACCTTTACCAACTGTGTATCTGTTGAGGTGACTGTTACCATGAATATAATAGTTATTTGTGAAACTGCCATATATGTAACAACCTTCCTGGGTTGTCACCACTTGTAACAATCGCTTGTGAAGCACATTACCATATATTTTAAACATACTAAAATATAGATAAAAGTTTATTGGATCTTCTGTAGTGAAATCCAATACAGTATGTTCCTTTTGTTTGTATTTATTATAAAAGGTTTCTATATATACTTTCAAAAAGGATTATCACCATAACTTAATCACTGTAGCTATGAGTGTTAAATGAGGACGGAGGCTATCTTAAATTGCTCTGCTAAGTATGTCCTTTTGATGTGAGAGTTGAGTGAGAATGAGTAGGGACCCGTCAAGGGAGAACGGAAATATATCCGACGTCCTCCCTCGAGGGAAGATGGAACCATCAACGATGGCTCTGAATAACGTCGTCCTCTAGTCAGGGTTATCAAACTACTGCCTGCAATAGGTGGCCAGGGAGCCAGCTACTTATTTCTTAGCTCAGCACAAAGTGACACAACTTCCCGTGGGCACACCTTATCACATGCTGTAAACATGATACCTCACAGCTAGTGGGAAGTTACAGGGGGTGATAGAGTGCGTATATAAAATTAATGTATTACCCCACATTTATATAAAAACTAAGGGGCTAATACAGGTCATTAAATTGATATCGTTCTTCAATCTGTAAGACAGATTCAGCACTCTCTGAATACAGTAAGTCTCCTTTGAACGAAAGGGTTAGGTTCCACTAAAAAGCTTTCGTTAAGTGGTTTACATTCATCGAAGCACTTTTTCCCACATAAATTAATGTAATAAGGGGGGAGGTGTTCCTGTACTAAGCTCTATGGTAGATTAATATACTGTACATTACTAAGCTCTGTGACAAAATAATTACAACACATCAAAATACTGAAGCTAAAAACAATAAAACATGCAAAACATAAATGTACATAAACAGAGTTGTCAATTGTTGTTTGTGGGAATGAGAGTAGAATGAGAGAGAGGCAGAGTGTCAGTGAGATGCAGTGGGTGGGAGGGACAGAGGAAGGAAGATGGTAAGTGGTTGAAGAGATGATGCGTCAGTCGGTTTGTTCGGTAACACTGGCTGCAGGGCAGCAAGACAATTTAGCAGCTGATGTTTACCCACAAAATTGAGTGTAAGTATAAATGAACAACATCGTATTTCTTCTACATTGTTACATAAATTTTAAATTATGCAGTGAGAATAACAAAGAAACAATGTACAGTATTGTACAATATTGCACTATAATGAATGACAGTCATACAGTGAGTGAGAGAGGCAGTGTCGGTGAGAGCAGTGGGTGGGAGGGAGGGAGGAAGGTGAAATTATGATTTAGGTGGTGATAATAGAGGTGGTGATGGTGGTGAGAAAGCAGAAAGGTGGGGGTGACTTACCTTTCGTAATAGTAGAATATTCTTTCATTAATCAGGAAATGGGTAGTAAAAACTTGCTTGCATTATAGTGAGGATTCATTCAAAGAATTAACGTTCAATGGGGATTTGCACAGAAAGCCAGTCTTGCTAGCCATCACCCAGGATGTTTTGCCAATACCAAAATGTCGCTTCACATAAAACCACCTTGGGTATAAGTGCCCTGTACCATAGCTAGGGAGGTTTAGATGGCATCTACCTGCAGGACATCCTTACATTCTGGAAAGCTCCTCCATTGGTCTTATAGAAAGATAGTGGGGTCACCCTCTAAGGATTCTGATGGCAACAATCGCTCAAAGGTGACAGTGTTGTTCGGTGCATATTTGTCAAGGAAGGACTTGCTCAAGTGTTCATACTTCCGGTCACCCTGAATTGAAGGTAGAGGTTTAACAATATCATTGTCCAGAACGACTGTAAAGTAATTTAGGTCGTCCTCTTTGATTGACAAGATTACTGTATGAAAAATAGTTAAATTCTCATCAACCAACCTTGTATGGTCTTCCTACAGAAGTCATGAGGCTCACATATGGTTTGGAGTGATATTTTGTTTATTCCCCCCGACCCCTGAACTTTGATGCTGTAAACCAGATTTTGGTACGATTTAAATGTTATTACTGTATAATTTTTTCTTTTGATATTCCTCCATTCAGTGGTTAATGACCACGAGTTGTCATCGCCATCCTCAAAAGGTTAATTACAAAATTTGTGCCACCATCACTACAGTACTTTGAGCAGCCTGTACAAACTATATCCCTCATCATTTGTTGAGTGTTAAATTATATTTGTTCAGAACATACTGTATCATATTTCCATGCATAAATAAAGCTTCGTTGAACTTATTTTGTTATTAATAAGAAATAAAGAGATTAAAAATAAATAAGAGCAATTGCTCACAGCTGAATCTCTGCTAGCCTGTTGTGGTCAGCCATTTTATCACTGCTTCACACCATTAATTTTCTTTTTTCATAACATAAATGTTATTTGTCTGCTTCCTTTGATAAATGTTTAATAATTTAACAATCTAACAAGTGTTTTCTGGTTAACAGTTACAGACCTCACAATAACACTACATCCTCTTTTACACCCATATATATGCATTAATGCAAGTCCAGTATGTGATAACGTGAGCCAAGTAGAGTGGTGGAAAATTGTGTCGTGTAGTGCATCAGTTCTCTACCTGATTTACTCTAGATAAAGTGCAAAGGAATTTTTTTAAATGAGTCTTTTAATCATCAACTAAAAAACAATTCAAATCAGGCACACTCAAATAGAACCGTCTGGAGGTGAAGAGATGATTGTAGGAAGAGTTGTTTACAGACGTACACAATTATATTTGTAAACATCACCCCAAATTGCGTATATCTGTAATGAGTACAGTACAATATTAATAAGACACACAAATACTTCTCCAATCACAGCTTGTATCAAGAGACAGGAAAAGAGTGTAGTTTTAGACGTGAAATTAGACATTATTAAATGACATGAGCATAAAGGAACACCAGTGAAAGAGAGAACATGCATGTGCTTCTCAATAATTTATAACCACATTCATGTACTGCACTGTAATTCATTTATGAATTCTTACATGTTTATTTTGTTAATAGCATAAGATTAGTAAAGTTCTATATTTTCCAGTCTGAGATGCCTAAAAGGCCTGGGTGGACAGCACTTTGATCTGACACAGCTGTTTTGTCAGTGTTTGATACCATGAATACATATTTTGTAAACACAATTGCTGCTTGCCATTGCTACCTTTGATAAATATATTTACGAGTGCTTCGATTTACACAACACCAATTTACAAAAATTTACTAATACAATAAGTCCTCGTTTAACATCGGGGTTACGTTCCTAAAAATGCGACGTTATACAGAACGACGTTAAACGCATCAATTTTCCCCATAAGAAATAGATAAAATATGGGGGTTACTTTCCTGATCCTCCCTTTGCCCCTGAAATACATTACATATACAGTACAGAAAATCATTGCCATTTCTATAGAAAATAGTGCATACATATACAACTACTAAGTTTGTATTGGTACTCACCAATGGGTGGAGGTGGTAGAGCGAGTGTGTGGCGGGTAGTGAAGCAGAGGAAGCAGATGGCGGGAAGGGAGGAGTTTGGCAGGAGCAGAGTAGGAGGGCGGGAGAGGAGGGTGGCGAGTCACTGAGACTGCGACGAGCCGAAGAAAGTAGTCCGTGATGATGCAAAACGACGTAGTATCGGATCACCGGGACGTTAAACGAATTTTTGGTCTCTAAAGTTTAGCGACGTAGTACTGAAACAAAGTTAAGCGAGACGATGTTAAGTGTGGACTTACTGTACTGTAAATTTTTTTTTTATTCCAGTGCTTCGGTATACGAATGAAAACCCAGCGAGCATCCTGTGCTGAACATAGACAGTAAGCAGTGTACTGTAGTGCAGGCTAGTGTGTGGCAACGTTTCTGTACTAATATATACATATACTTTACTGTATATGAAGGTGCTACTGTATATTGACAAAAGTACTGTATAGCTAACTGACCACCAAATTGGAGGCCGAAATTTACAACGGATTACAGTACTATACTTCAATTATGTTCATATGGAGGAAGAAATTGATTCATCTATGCCTGTGTCACATGCCTATCAACAAGAACAAGGCAATGACCACAACTCAGGCCCCACGCAACAGGAGGAGATTTTTTATAGTGATATCACCTGATATTTTTTATAGCAGTCATGAATGTTCCATTATTTGCTTTAAGTGTTTTATAGGCCCCCACACAACAGGGAGAGGAATTTGATAATGAAGGTGATACACCCAATAATCATGATTGTGACCATAGATATGTCACCAATTGCTGCGAGTGATTTTTCATAGGACCAACACAACGGGAGGAGGAATCTGACAGGGATATTCTTTTTTGTAGGAACATACAGGTATCTCTCTCTATATAATTGCAGTCATTAGGAAAAAAATGGCTTTTGAGCCAAGAAAAATTTATTTACGAAAGTTTTTTCAGGAACGTATCCATTTCGTATATCAAAAAGCACTCCTGTATAGCAATTTACAACTTTACATGCAATTACAGAACACTACAAAGTAAGAAGCTCCTCAATTTGCCACATCATATTATGTCATGTGAAGAAAACAAGATTGATAGAGTTATTAAACAATGGAATTACCAAAGTTTGAGTGTGGAATAATAATATAAGCTAAAGGCTTCATTCTGGGGTTTTAACTAAGTAATGGCAGAATCACCAATGAGCGGAACTACTGCCTCAAGGGAACTTGGTCAGTAGTGTTCCTTGGGGTGGCAAAGCTACTTGCTCAATGTATATTTCAGTCACCATCTAAATTATACAAAATTGCAGAAAGACATCTCAAAACATATTTTCCTGAGTGGCCTTATCAGATTAACATTTTAATTTCTTTTATACTGCAGTTACTGGGTTTTAGAAAACAGTTTCTTCAAATACTTTGAGAATTAGCTATTCTTCTGCCAATCTTTCTGAAAATTTTTGGGCATAATTTATTTATCAAGTAAGAGTGAACGAAGATTTTCTTACTGAATCTTTTATTCGTCCACAGATGCACTAATGCCTCCTAAGTATCCCTGTCTAAATTCAAATGAAATATCAAAGGCAACATCATTATTTGTATCAGACATGTATTGTACACTCACAATAAATTATTAAATAGGTGTATGCACTAAATACACAAAATCTTTATCATAGTTATTAGTGCAACCCATACACTGCATATAGTACAGTACAATGGAATACTTTAAATATTTCATGGAACAAAATACCAATACTGTATGTTTGGAAAATAATAATAAACAAAAAATTATAATACTTATCACAAATGATTTTACTTCAACATTTGATGAGCAAAGTCATTTGAATCACAGAGAAGAAGGATATGGGTTTGGAATTAACTTGTAATATCCAAGAGCATCACCAGAAAAATGTTTCTTTTGTAGTATAAACAATTTAAAAAAGAAGAGGGAGTAGAAAGGAATATCCTCAGTAATTACCTTTCAAATTAGTCATGCCAAGTCATAAAATACAGCATTCACAAATCTAATTTCTTTAAAACTAATACAATAAATTTTACATCACAAAGCAACAGTGTTTATAGGAAAATTGGAAAAAATTAACACTATTAATAAGCAATATCCTGAAGAATGATTTAATTGTTCCCTCTATGCATCTTGCAAGAGCAAAATTCTCACTTAAAATGAGCATTTTCATAAAAAAAAGCATGGTGGCCCCATTAGTTTTTGGTTGTAACAAGTCACTCACTACTACCTGGCCCCCTATCAACACCCGATGTAAAGCAGGTCCTTTTCTACAAATGTCCACAAACTAGCAAGAAAGCAAAGCACTGATTTTTTTAACCTAAATTAGCATAAACCCTTTCCATTCATATTAAACACTTACAGTGGTATACGTTCAAATATGTATTTCTTTTAAGTTAGTCTTCATTTAGTTTCACACAAATAATTATAATTAATATTTGCATTACAAGGAGGCTGAAATCAAGAAATTAATAAATATTTTATTAAATTAATAATGATGCTACTACCTTGTACTACTAATAATAAATATGAGTATGGCAATCTTGGGCTATGTCATGAAATAAGGACTGAGAATTCTATTTAAAAATATGCATACTGTATACAGTACTGTAAAAAACCCATAATTTGTACCCCAAATTCGTATGTTTTGCTGTCACAAAATACTGTACTGTATACAGTACTGTATATTACAAATTTTGTAATATTTGGTAAAATTTCAAAATATGAGACATTTCGAAATATTATACTGTATACATTTAACAAAAGTGTGAAAAAATATGCACAGAATTAGACATAGAGCATTGAGAGCTCTATAATATGGCACATTTCCATTGTCTGTTCTACTAAGCAGTAGGACTAGTAGCCGTGTGATTTTTTCAACCACATATTTTGTAGCTTGTTTCATTAGTTTCATCTTCACTAACTTAAGTTTGGTATTTAGATAGTACATGTTGAAACAGGAAAAAATTTATTTTTCTGCAATTCCTCAGAATAAACTCACCAACTGCTATTATTACATTCAACCAGTGAGCAGCAGCCAAAGTAAACAGTCACTTGCTGTACCATAGTGACATACTGCCATTCTATAAAGCAGCCAGACAGCCCAATTTTTCCCTACCTTTTCCGAAGTTTTATATGGAAAACAACGTGCATTAGTATTGTTCTATTTTCTTATTTTTTCTTCATGTCAGCTAATTAACTTGGAGCTGAAATGATGAATGACGAACAGGTAGGATAAAAAAGCTGAGGGTGATATCAATTGGCTGGAGTATCATCTGCCACTATGATCATCTTGAAGCAAAACTATGTTGGTGACCGTTTGAATAACAATACCTGTACTGTACTCGTAAAACAGTTTATCCACATTAGCTGCCTTGGTTTCATTCAGTTTTTGTTTTTCTTTTATACATACCCAGATAGCTTTATCCGATTCACTATCAGCATAAACCTTATATAATTTGTTCCATATCTTCATCAAACCATAAATTGTGGTTCCTACACTATACTGTACTGGTCAGTTTCTTTATTGAGTCTCTAGGGATTTTCAAATTTTTCTTTGATACTAAGCATTTTATTTATTTTTATAACAGTGCATCACTCAGTACAGGTACCATCACTTTTGCATATGTTTTGAGGTGTTTTAAGGGCAGCACACCTGGTTAGAATCCACAATAAAGCTGATGACATTTGGAGGGAAATTTTAATTTTAAATTTCTTTTGAAATTTGATTTTTGAATTATTGATACACAAGCATAAAATAAAAATAAAAATACAATACATATTAAATACTACTACAGTGAGTTCTACTATAACGCGTGTTTTGACAACGCGAATTGGCTCTAACGCGATTTATGAATAGAGGAACGATATTTGTATAACGCGAACGCTTGTTTGCTGTAACGTGATTTTTGCTTACTATTTCTCCAATTTTGTGGTATTAACTGTGAATATGGTAAAGAAGAATATCTCCAAGAAGCGTTCTGATGATCGCATTCCCGGTGATGATCATAAAAGTAAGGCTATAACCCTTGAAGAGAAGCTCGATGTTATCTACCTGAAAATCACCCTTCTCCCCCATCAAGTTATATTCATATTTTTTCAAGGTAAAGTGTTACATTTACTGTATGATTTCATTATTAGATATGAATGTAACATTTATTTAGACTGTGCTATCCTTTGTGTTAGGCTAACTACTAAATTTTTTTCGATTTGGAGTAATCTGCACCTAACCCTATTTTCTCCATAAGCCCTGTTATTTCTATTACGCGAATTTCTATAACACGATGTTTTACAAGAACACAGCTATCGCGTTATAGCAGAACTGACTGTACAGTCAATAAATCGGAATACAGTACAGCCTTGTACAGCACTGTAATTTGAAGGAAATTTTTCTAATATGTAATAGTCAAACACATATACTACAAATCATAATCTTAAAACTGAAATTGGGCTCACTGCAATTCATTCCAAAACTTTGCATTAGTGGGATGATGACAAAGAAACAAAGGCCAACAAGGGAGACAACACGAGCTATGCCCTCCACTATTTCTTAATGTAATGTAATGTAATGTAGTCGTGAAAACTTGGAACCTATCATTCACGAAAGCTGGACAAGAGTACCGGTAGTTTGACATATGAGTGCAAAGGGTTAACAAACTATGACATCTTTTTCCTGATCTGCATTATTGCCTTTAAGAATTACCATACAATGTTTATGTGTCCACACTATTATGCACTATTGGTCAAGCAGTCAAATGGAATGACTCTGAAAATTAGAAAAGAAATATCAAATAGAGGTACAGGTATGCACTTTAAACTCAGGTTAAGAAGATATTTGTCATCAGACACGCATTTCAATTACATTCACCTTTGCACAAAATGTTAAGGCTAGATTCCTTAACTACAAAAGTAAAATTTCCCCTGAAAGACCTTTCATATCAAGAGGTTATATTTCACTAGTGTATATAGTACAACAGGATTGTTACTGAAGCAGTCATAAATCTCCTTACACTGTACTATCTTTCCACAAAATCTAATACTGCAAGTGTCTTACTCTCTAATGCTACACTAACAAATGAACACATGAAATTATGAACTACTCTAGGCAATAATTTATGATGTTATACCAAGAAACTTAAATTAAATAAAATTTGTTTACCCAAATTTTATTAGTTGACTAATACTTGTACCATATGTGTTACAATGTTTTTTCATGCTTGAGCTATCAATTTCAAGGAGAAATTTTGCTTGTATGGGACCTCATGTACATGAATGTAACCAACCTGAATTTACCATACCACTTTCAGCATTAGTTATGCCACCTAAGACACTCCTAGTTATGTAATACAAATGCAGTGTAACATGAAATATATCATTAAAATTCAACATTTACAATATATTCTATATGTAAATAAATTTAAAAACTTTTCTTTATCACTGTTATGGAGGTGTAAATACAGTACAGTATTTCATATTTGGAACAATAAACATGACATAGAATACTGTAGTTTCTAAGTGAAACTACGTTCATTAATCATATTCTGGTGGGTGAATGTATTGCAAATAGGCATAAATCTTTCACAGTAGCAATGATAAAACATATCCCAAATCTTACAATGACTTTTATTATTGTTCTTCATTTATTCTCATAAAACATAAAAATGACAATACTGTTAGAGAACACTCTCTCAAATGCTATCCCAATGTATTACATTTCTTTATAACTTGAGAGCATAAATAAGTATTAAAAATCATTCACTCATATATAAAATATTCCATTCCATTCACATTACTGATTATGATCTATGCCCAACAAAACTGAACATCATGCATGGAATGAACTGGAATAGTTATCTTGTGACAAGTATGGGATCACAAGTTTTGGCACATTGGATCCTGTTAAATTTCAACAGTTTTCCGGACGGATTTTCCCACTTACAGGTTATAATTCATTCACTATTAAAACCTAAAGTATCATGTTAATGGATGTTATTTTCAAATGTTAGCATTACCTCGTGAATCTTATACATTTCACCCATTATTTACAACAGATTCATCAGAAATAATCTGGTAAATCAGATCAACATTTACAAATGGAACCATGTATTTCAACAACACATCTTTGAAGACTACTACTGCCATCCTTTCAATAGACCTTTCACATAACTATGTCATCAGTTGTTTACCACAATGTATTCTGGGGGAAACCTGGGGATCTATTCTACCATCTTTGTTTATATCCTGCTTGCTTTACAAAGGCTGTCGTGTGCTGAATTGTACATTAAAAAGAAAGTGGACACCTTTAAGTTTCTATCACCTTCCAGCCGATGATAGGAAAAGAAAACTTTAGAAAAGTTTGATCAGAAATGAAACCATATAGCAGGACAAATGACCCAAATACTGTACTGTAAGTGGATACTGTACATACCCAAATATTAGGGTGCATTGGTGTTTACAGTAGTTTTTGTGGTTATATTGCATTTTAATATTACAATATTACAATTGTTTTTTAAATAAAAAAAGAAAAGAAAATCAAGTCACACACACACAGCCTGAATGTTTGTTTTACTTCTTAAATAGCACCATAAAGTCAACAGCATTACATACTTTAAATAAAGAAAAACACATTAAATTCAGTAACATCTGGCACAAGTTACCTCGAATCTTTGGTTTAATTTTACCAATAATAATTTCAAAAGCTATGTGAAAACAATATTAATATCTTTGTATTCATAACTGTTCAAACAAACAGTAATTACTTAAGAACTCACTAGAAGCTGCTGGAATGTAAAGAAGCCCATTTAACTTGCTCTAAGGAAGCTTTCAATTTCTGAATAGACTAAATTTGTTATTTAAAAAGCAAAACAAACTTGAACAGTTTGTGGGAGTAAGACTGCATGGAGGCAAAACTTGATGTAGTCTCCTGGTAGGCTCAGGGTAAAATGGATGACCTAGGACCCAGGAAACTGGAAAATCCTCAAAACTGGTTTGGTCTTGGTCCCAAGGTTTTCAGGTTTGAGGATACAGCCACTCCTCGACTTAGGACGGGGTTAGGGACCCAAATCCAGGCCGTAAGTCGAATTGGTCTAAGTCAAAATAAAGTCGGGACTTGAAAATACGTAATTTGAAAAAAAATTGGTAAGACTGGGGCGGTCGAATGTCCGGGTGGTCGTAAGTCGAGTAGGTTGTAAGTCGAGGAGTAGCTGTGTATACCTGTACAATCAAGTTTGTTGTGTAGCATAATAAATATGGTAAATGTACAGCATGACTTTTTCTCCTATTTATATTTGGAAATACACATAGATTAGAACGGCGATTTATAGTGAATCAATTTAAGATTATTGATTTAAAGCGACACCCACAATTAAGGACAATGTATTAGTTTAAAGCGAATCTTTCCTATTTTACGCGAGTCAAATCTGGTGCGTAATATGGAAATACACACTATTTTAAATTTTGCATCTAATGTTTCCTGCCAGCACCTCTCTGGGCACACTACACAGCTGCCCACCACCCTCCCACATCCTCAGTTCTCGCACTGACGCTCCAGTGAACGGACATACTGTGTGACACTATCTCCTTCTATCACGTACATCAACCATCACCACTACCGGTATGTCCAAGAGGCCAGCCACTACATCATTAACTACCCCAACGACCAAGAAATCAAGGCAAGCAATTACACTGGAGCAGAAAGTCAAGGTGCTGGAAGCACTGCAGCGTAGAAATGGTGCTTCAAGTGTGGGGCGCCAATTTGGACTGTCGGAGAGCTCTGTCCACGCTATCAAGCTCAGTGAGAAGAAAATTAGAGCAGCCTATGCTTCACCAGATGTTGCCAAGGGTAAACTCCACCTGAAGTCTGCTATGTATGTTGAGATGGAAGATGCACTGAAGTTATGGGTAGAAGACATGCAGCACTGAAAATTTCCTCTCACTGGCCCAATGCTGCAAAACCAAGCCTATGAAATACAGTCTTGGATACTTGAAAAGGAAGGGAAGTCCATCAAAGACAGTAGTTTCACAGCAAGTACAAGCTGGCTGTACAAATTTATCAAAAAGACGGGGCTAAGGAATGTGACGCTTTCAGGTGAAGTTGTATCTGCCGACGTGGAGGTGGCTGAGGATATGAAGAAAATTCTGAAGGATATAGTGTTAGAAAATGGTTATTCTCCTTGCCAAGTGTGAAATTGTGATGAAACTGGGCCGTATTGGAAAAGAATTCCCAAGAAAACCTATCTAATAAAGAGTGAAGAAAAGGCACCTGGGTTCAATGTCAACAAGGACAGCCTGACGATTCTCCTCATGGCCAACGCATCAGGCACCTCACGAATGAAGCACTCATCATCCACCACTCGGCTAGATCTCGTGCCTTGAAAAATGTGTTCATCCCGAAACTTCCTGTAATTTGGCGATCAAACAAGAAGGTGTGGATGACTTCTGATATTTTCGATGAGCGGTACATCAGCCATGCCACCCCATTCATCGAAAATGTTAACAAAGACTGAACCTTAGCCACAAGGCCTTGGTTCTCATGGACAACACATCTTGCCACTCCAAACACCAGTGCAGTGTGAATAAGTATGTAAACTTGACCTTCTTCCCTCCAAATGTGACTTTACTGATTCAGCCACCAGATCAAGGTGTTCTTGCCTTGTTCAAGAGATATTATCTCAAGGACAACAATATGACTGCAGCAACATTTTGGAAGAGCTACACCATCAAAGATGCCATAGCTAACATCGCACTTGCGTTGAAAAGTGTGTCAGAAACTGCACTAAATGGAATGTGGCGTAATCTGTGCCCTGAGGTAGTCCATGATTTCAGGGGCTTTGATAAAGGCGAGAACGTGAAAGGCATTCTGAAGCTCGTTAAGGAAGTGAGAGGTGATTCAGGATTTCAAAAAATCCAAGAAGAGGATGTGAATTAACTGCTTGTCAGCATGGAGGATCCTCTCACTTCTGAAGAAGTCTTGGAGATGGCGAAGAAACACGCGGAAGAAGAGGAAGCAACAGATAAGCCCCAAACAGTAGGGAAGGAACTGACAATTCCTAAGCTGAGGGAGTTTATGCAGCACGTCACTTGTGCCACCCATTCTGCACTGCAACATGACCCTGATATGGAATGCAGTATGCAAGTAATGGAGGTGTTGAATCGGGCTGCATCTACGTACTCTCAGCTGCTAGATCAGATGGTTATGGCCCAGCAACAGAAGAAAATCACCTCATTCTTCTGTTCATTATCCTCACCAGTTGAGTTTGTTATGAAACTGAGTGTTTATTACTTGGAAAATTTTACATTAAATTTTGGGTGTATGATATGTAATAATTATGTGGTAGAAATTCAATAATTTAAAGAAGTTTTCCATTTCTTCAGCTCCTGGGGTAGCTGGCCCATCTACATCTGGGCAGCCACGGCCATCAACCAGTGCTTCCCGCGTGTCAGATGCGTCCACAGTCACAGCACTAGACAGTGATGTGGATGATGAGCTGGTCGAGTTTGGCTCTACATCTTCAGAGGATGAATTGCCTAACTGAAGTCGAGTGAAAATCTATTTTTGATACCATAAAGTAATTAAAAAATAAGTTGAGAGGAAAGTGAAAGTGCTTGGTGAGTCAGACAAGAGGCGGGTGGTGAGTGGTACCAGTGCGACCACCCTCTCACATCAGTTGCTCGTTAGTAAACAGACCATTTCGCATCCGGTAATTTTAGCTGTGTTGAATTATGAGTGCTTGTTTATTCTAGGAGATGGGTTTAGGTGCATCTGGGTAGACTCTCAGTCAGGGCAGGGCCAGCATAAAGTAATGAAAAACTAAGTTGAGAGGATAGTGAAAGTGCATGGTGAGTGGTAGGGATGGAGTGAGACAGACGAGAGGCAGGCAGTGTGCGGCGCAAGCGCGGCCACCCTCTCACATCAGCTGATCGCCAGTAAACAGTCCATTTTGCATACTGTAATTTTAGCTGTGTTGATTTATGAGTTTTTTTTTAGCATAATACTACAAAAAACAATGTTTTGTTTATTCTAGGAGATGGGTTTAGGTGCATCTGGGTAGACTCTCAGTCGGGGCAGGGGGAGGGCCAGTGACGCGAGGCAGCAGACAGTACAGTCCAGCTCTCAACTCAACTGCAGGGAGTGCTTGCTGCATATATATCAATACGCCATATATTTTTCTCACATTTATTAGTTAATAAAAGTCTTTTTAGTATTTTGTGTTTCTTTCAAATACCAAACTAAATTATTCCATTGAAACAACACTTCGATTTAGTGCGAATTCGGTTTAAAGCGACCTCTCTTGGAACGTATCTATTGTTATATAGACGTTCTACTGTACTGTACTTGGAATAAAAAATATGTACTGTACAGTACAAACTATCATAACATGACTACACAAAAATAGCATATGGTAGTCTCGGCAAGATTAAATTAAAATTTGCCAATTTTAGTTACGTCCTCATTAGCTGGAACAATTGGTGCCGAGCTCTTCCGGGGATGAGAAATTTCCGAGTATCAAGACAACACTCTCATACCCAGAAAAATCCCACTTCCCCAGAATTTTTCCGGGTACTGGGAAAAGTTCCGCGAGTCTAAACTACGCTTCTTGTAAAGACAGGCACTGTCACACATCCTGGAATGTTTCTGGGTGCTGGGGAAAGTTTTCCTTGAGTCTAAGAGGTTTAAACTACACATTTCATCTCGACTCTAAACTATGCATCTTATCATCTCTTCTTGCATGGAAAAACACTCTTCAATAATTTAGACCGTGGCACGAGCAAAAATATTTAAGGCTAGCGAAAAAGTGTATAAACTTTTAGTAACAATCTGCTCTAATAAATTCTCTACAAGATTGTTCCAATAAAAGATCCTTCAACAAAATATTTTTACAAAACATACGAAATGTTGATACCTGAGTCAATAAAATCAGGTTCTACTGTACAGTATTTATAAACACTAGTTTTTATTAAAATAATCCTGAAAAGTTTATCCAGAAGTTTGGTTAAATAAATATATTAAAAAAAATAAAAATAAAAATATGATACAGGCAAGCTAAGCATGAATAGAGCTGTGTGTAATAGTCAAGACATTGGAATTTTCCACCCTGCACTGGGGAAAGTTTTCTGAGAGTCTAAGCTAAGCATCTCGTATGGACAGACACAGACCTATATGTACTTACGTAAATACTACTGTACACATACTGAACAATATATTGTAAATAAACAAAATAATATGTACTGCTACTGTACTCGCCAGCAGATGATGTTGTCTTGAACCTACAATACAGTAGTAATACACTGTCCACTCTGCTGATTACATAACTGGAATCACATTTTACATCCTAACACTGCTTTAACACTGTATTCTTGGCTGATTGTGTCCAGGTACAGTAATGTACAGCACTGCAGAATGCAAATTTAAGCATTAACTGCAGCGAGCGAGGGATCAATCTTGTACAATGGCAGAGGCTTCATGATGCCTAGTTTAGAGGGGATAAGCTGGGAGATGCATCAGCCTAACACAGGTATCCCATGCAGTCACATGACAGTAGTACAGTGTATTAGCCAATCACAGCTCGCGAGCCTACGGCCCATTCCCAGGTGATTTTCCACCCACAGGGCTGGCACGAGCACGTGGCAACGCAGCAGAGCATGATGCAATTTCTCGGAAATCCTGGAACATTTGTTCGCTGACCTCAAATAGAGATTTTTTTTCAGGAAAAATTCCGGGCCGATTTCCATTCCGGCTATTGAAAAGTTCCAAGGAACAGGGATTCCAGCTAACGGAGAGAAGACTGTACACACTCCCCTTGCTTAATGTGGGGTTGCGTTCCCAGAAAATGTTGTGTTGAGCAAACCCATTATAACATGGGGAGATAGGGGTTGTGTCAGGTAGACTGCAAAAAATGCAACCTCCCCCACACCATAGTTCAAAGGCATCGTACAGCTCTAAAGTAGCTCAATAATACACATACAGTACATTGTGGAGGCACTGGCGTGTCCATGAAATCAGTCCCCGAAAGTTTAACACCACAGCCATATGCAGATGCTGAGTCATACGTGGGCTCCGTCAAGCCTCACCATAGCAACCCAGCCCAGCTGAAGCCTTCCCTTAGCAATGCACCCCTCCCACTGGCACATGAAGGACTGTTAAATCATTTTATGTTTTTGACCTAATGATGATTATTTTTTGTATACTGTACATATTTTTGGGGCACATTCTGTATGTAGGATAGTGTTCATGCAACTGAATAAAGGAAATATGAAGAAAGTTAAGTTTATCTACTTGATATTACGAGTTGAAAAATAACCATAACATAACTTCCACTAAATCTCGCAGGCACACACAGAAATATTTACATTCATCTTATGTTTTTGACCCAATGATGATTTTTTTTCACATTCCGTATGTAAGATTATGTGTGCATGTCACCGAATAATATTTTTTTTATGAAAATTATGTTCATTTACCCAAAATTAAGACTCTAATCTTTTCGGCATTCCTCTTGATTGACTCGTTTACGGAGAAACCACTCCGACAGAATGGGCAGACTGGTCTCTTTCTAGTCGCAAGAATGTCTAACATAAACATATGAACAAACGTTTAAATAAGAATAAAAAATATACTGTACTCACATATGAAGGGCATAAACAATGAGGGTGATATAGGATGCTGGTTGGACATTAGCGTCCAACAGAAGCGGCAGATTGGCCACACACTAGCTGTTGAATAATGTCTAATTTACAGTACTCTGTAAGGTAAACATGGTCCTACTCTTCTTCGCCGAAGTGTCTCTATGGCACTTAGAAAACATTTAGGTGGAGCCATGGTGGTGAAAGCAAGAGAATATCTGAAATTAAACAAAGCGAAGTTTTTGGTTGTGGCTGGACCGAGCACTAGCTAAACTCTAAGCCAACATGGCATGGAGATGCTACCTGTGGACTGTAAAGGACTCAACCGCTGGCCTGAGCAAAAAATTTTCTACCTGATCATGTTCAGCTGAATTTAACCGTATTAGCCTGACTCAACCGCGTTTAAGCGAATCTTAGCCCTGCGTTAAGCAATACCAGGTAATACTAAAAAAAAATGTGATTGAGCGAATGTGCATTGACAAAACCCATGTTAAGCAAGGGAGCAGTACAAAGGTAAATAAATAAAATTAAAATTAAAACTAAACTATATACAGTACTCCCTCTTTATCGACGGGGGTTACGTTCTGTAGACGGCCGTCGATAAAGAAACCGTCGATACCGTGATGGTTACGTAATTTTTCTAACTATTATTAGCATATGTTGAATAAATGTACCTTTAAGCATTAATGCATTTCCTTTACACATAACCTTAAATAATAGTGTATAAATAATAATATAATAAGTGGACAAAAATACTAGCAAACTTACAATTTCATTTATTGAAGTGAACATCGGTCCTTACAGTAAACAATACAGTGTACAGTATATACAAGTGTGATGATTGAGGCTTATTAAAAGCCTGACCAGTCAGATGAGTATGATGAGTCAAGGTCTGCATCTTCTTGAGGGGTGTGGGCAGGTACTGCGTCTTGTTGTTGTGAGGTGCCGGCAGCTTCTACGTCTTGTTGTTGTGAGGTGTCGGCAGCTTCTGCCTCCTGTTGCAGGATGCCGGCAGGTTCGGCGATGGCAGGCACTCGGCGACTGAAGAAGTTGGTGATGGTGGTCTGTGCTTTCTTGCTTCTCATTTCCCTCTGCAGTTCTATATATGGCAACATAACATTTTCAATAGCTCTCTTTGCTTTAAGGGACCTATCAAGGGAGGGATCAATGTCATAGAGACGAGCAGAGAGGGCCTTACTCATTCTTATTACTTCACCAAGATTATCTAAAGTTAAGTTCTTATTTTCATCATCACTCACTTCATCTTCTGTTTCATCCTGCAGCTCCACTAATTGTTCTAGTTCATCACTTGTAAATGGATCCCCAACATTTCCCAATAACTCTTCTTGCACCTCTGTCGCTGTTAAGATGTAGGTTCGGCGTGGCATCTTCTTCCACCATAGGCCTGACTCATCAGCATTAAAAACTTGTTCCGGCCTATAACCCTTTTGTTCTATGTGGTTAGCAAACTCTGCAGGGTATGCTTCCCCTGCCATAGTGTCTGCTGATGCTGCTTCGCCAGTCACTTTTATATTATGCAGCCCATAACGATGTCTGAATTTCTCGAACCATCCTTTGCTAGCTGCAAATTTTTTCAAATTGTCACCATCACCCTGATTATCACCATCACCCTGATCATCACCATCACCATCACCAACACCATGATCATCACCTTTAGAAAACT
Organism: Homarus americanus; assembly: GCF_018991925.1. Classification (NCBI taxonomy): domain Eukaryota; kingdom Metazoa; phylum Arthropoda; class Malacostraca; order Decapoda; family Nephropidae; genus Homarus; species Homarus americanus. Next base: position 846,865 of record NW_024719965.1, on the reverse strand, counting down.
TATCATAAAGTTCCTTAGCTTTCTGCCTAATAAATTTCGAGTTAAGTGGTATGCGGCGGCGTTTTAGGTCCTCTATCCAATTGTTCAGTGCTTTTTCCATTTTAATGAGGGCATCATCACGCACATGGCTCGTCACTTTTGATGTCACTGGTGCACTTGAAGCTAAAGCGTGCTTCAGATCCTTTGCACGTCGTTTAATTCCACGCACACTGGATTCGTTGAGCCCAAAGTGGCGGCCAACAGCTGCGTAGCTCATACCGCTGTCGAGTTGTTTCAGCACTTCATTCTTCTCATTCAGCGTCAGCACTCGTCTTGCCCTCTTAGGTGTAGATCCAGAGGGAGCAGCAGGTCGTTTGGGAGGCATGGTGATATAAGTTGATGTGATGAACCACCAGCAAAAGTTGAAAATCAAAGACTGTTGCCCACGCGGCTTGGCTGATGTCTGTGTTCAGGGAAGGCGGGCCGCGGGTAGACGCTAGTCACGCCACTAGTGCCGCCTAGCGGCGAAAGTACAAACAAGGCCCGCAGAGTTCAAATAAAGCCAAAATAAAAATCCGTCTAAATAATCCGTCGATAATCGAAACCGTCGATAAAAAATCCGTCGATAAAGAGGGAGTACTGTACAGTAGTAGGCGAAAGCCTATGGGTAAAGAACAACAGTTCAATGCTAGCTGTCATCAATGTCATGATTGTATTGAAATATTTTATTGCAAATGAGGGTTCATATATGTGGTGACTTACCTTCTAGTCAAACTAGCTTTCTACTAGAGATTTCCCTCAGAAAAATTCTACATATAAGCCATCATCTAAGGTCCTCAATTTTGATGTCTTTGATCACAGAACACTTTAAAATTGCCCTTCCAAAATCACTCTCTCAAAAAATAACAAACACCTTCACCACAATGACTCCAGATTTCCCCCACAATGCATTGTGATAAACAAATGATAATGTAATTATGCAAGTGTGCTATTGTAAGAACAAGAGTGAAACTTGCAACCAAAGGGATACCAAAGGGCATCAAAGATGTATTGTTGAAATATAAATTTTCATCATTTATAACACATTTTCGATACAAACTTGATGATCACATGAATGAAGTAAGTCCTTTCAAGTAGTCATTACCCTATTTAAGAAAGAAACTATTAATATTAGCATCAAATCATTAAAACTTGCATTTTAAAGTATTTATATTTTTCTTCAACTAAACACCCACATCTGTTGATATATCAACCATAGTCTGTATAAAGCAAATAAAATTTATCAGGTGCAATGACAGGTTCTTTTTCAATACTGCATATAATTTTTTCAATTTTGATGTAAAATTTCCTGATGTAATATTCAGATTAATGTACCTAATCATAAAAAAATCCAACTATTTGCACTACAACATGTAAACACTTAAGTTTCTGGAGATAAAGCACCTTCCTCATCACTAAAGGCTTTTCCATTATCTTACAAATTCTCAGCAACTTGTGACTTGTTTTCTCTAGCCACCTTAAGGTTGGCCAGTACATTTGATCCTCAACTTTTCACTCCTTCACAAGCAGCATATATGGGACCAGCCTTTTCTTGTGCCAACTCCTTTGCTCTTTTGGCAGTTTCCCTTGCTGCTTCCTTTAACCTAAAAAGAAAACAAAAATCAATACACCGTAATTATTTTTATCAAACTAAGGGGGAAAAGTTTAACAATGTGTTTTGGAAGGCAGTGAATAGGATATGAACATTGAAAAAAACAAATGGAAATGTCAGCCCAGAATAGATGTGGTTATACAGTATTTTGGAAAAAGTTAGGAAGTGAAAGAGAGATGGAGGAAAGATTTTGAACGGCTAAACATAACAGTTGAGAGAGGCAGAATTATTCTGTCTGGGATGTGAAAAGGATCAAGAAGAAAGAGGAAAAAAGGATAAGAAAGGAAGACAAGAGACATAGCATAAGCAAACTGAACAATGGTAATAAACCATGAGTAGATGGAATTCACTGCAGAAATGTTAAGGGAGATAAAACAGTAATACAATGGATGACAGTTGTGTATAAACAATGCAAGACAGAGAGATACACAATGGTAGTGAGCATATATTATTTTCCTGAAAAAAAAAATATAGACAATGTTTTTTAGTACTGTATAACTAAATAAATGGTACAGTTATTGTTGAGACAACTAAGAGACACACAATGTGTGTGTTAAGAGGTAATGCAGTGTGATTTTAGGAGAGGAAGCAGAAAGATAGATTAACATAATTCTATCAAGGTGTCATATTCATGTTTGAGAGTTGACAATGGGGTGTCTTTACTAATCTTCGCAATCTCTCTGGGGATCCAGCTTTAAATATTATTCATCCATATGAGAACCTGCTGAATGCTACTCAAATCATACAAACAATATGGCTCATGTGCTGTTAATTCAAACATATTACTGATTTTATTTATGATAACTCACTCCCTGGAACTCTCCTCTGAGGGGGTAGCCTGGATAGAAGAGCCTATAGACCACCATATCACAATACAGGCAAGCCCCGATATTCGTAACCCCCTTTTATCCACGATCAATTTATTGTTACCCATTTCCACTATTAGCAATGGTTGCCCCGTTTATTCGCAAATTCTTACAAGCAAAAATTTTGAACCGCGTGCCTCAACCGTAGCGTAGGACAGAGTGTGTACGTGTGTACGTATTCCTCCGCCATACGCTCCCGCTCGCCTCAGTCTCACACGTGCTGGTGTGTGTTTTGTGTGATCTCGCAGTTGTGTTTTGTGTGATCTTGCAATGCCTAAGCGACCAGCTACTAAAATTCCCAGCAATGTTGCTAAGAGATCACGTGTGGCAGTTACGTGAAATTGGATATCGTAAAAAGAAATGAACATGAAGAAGGAAAATCAGTGATTGGGCACGTGCACGGTTTGCCTCCCTCTACGGTGCATTCTATAGTTAAAAGGGCCAACAAGATCAAGGAGATGGCCGGGTTTGCAACACCACTGACGGCTACGAAGGTAACGAGGTTCCGTGATGCCGAGATAGAGAGTATGGAGCGGATGTTGAGCACGTGGATTGACGACCAGACCTAGGCAAGATCGCTGTGGAAAGATATAACTAAAGATAAACCCAACGTACCTGAGTTCAGTGCCAGGCGTGGATGGTTTGATAGATTTAGGAAACGTATATCAACCTACAACTTAAAAATACAAGGAGAATCAGCTAGTGCCAACCATGAAGCAGCAAAGAAGTTCCCACCATTTCTCTCATCCATAATTAAGGAGGGTGGGTAAAGTCCTATGCAAATCTTCAACTTGGAAGAGACCGGACTCTTCTGGAAGAAAATACCTTCACGGACCTACATATCTAAGGAGGAAAAGACCGCACCGGGATTCAAAGTTGCCAAGGACCGCCTCACTCTATTGATTGGTGGAAATGCTAAGGGTGACCTGAAGTTAAAGCCTCTCCTTGTGTACCGGTCTGAAACACCCCCATGTTCTGAGGTGGGGTTGTGAAGGGACAACCTCCTGTAGTCTGGCGTTCAAACCGTAAGGCGTGGGTGACAGGGTCTGTGATGCACGACTACATGTTCAACTATGTGTCTGGTCGCAATAGTCGCTATAATAAGGAAAATAATTTTGATGACAAAACTCTGATGGTGATCGACAATGCACCAGGTCATCCACCAGCTATGGTTAACTGGTGTAAGAACATTAAAGTTGTGTTTTTGCCTCCTAACACCACAGCTTTGCTGCAACCCATGGACCAGGGCGTCATCTCTACATTCAAGGCGCTCTACACTCAGCATATCATGGAGCAGCTGATTGAGGGGACCGATGGAGAAGAGAAACCAACAATCCGGGAGTTTTGGAAAAACACTACAACATCAGGAAAGCCATAAAAAAACATCAGTGATTCATGGGAGGCAATAACACAACAGAACATGAACTGTGTGTGGCGTAAGCTGTGGCCCCGAGTGTGTGGACAACTTCGTTGGTTTCCCTTCAGTGCCTACAATAAGGAAGACCATTATGGCTCTTGCAAAGAAGGCTGGATTCGATGAAGTGGATGACTCTGACGTAGAAGACCTCCTCGACTCTCACAATGAAGAACTTACCAATGAAGACCTGATAGAACTGGAGAGGCTTCAACAGGAAGAAATACCACTTGCAACGGGAGAAGATGCAGATGAAACTCCAACACAACTTCTCACTGTACGGAACCTAAGGAAGCTGATTTCTTCATTTAAGATGGCGATGGATATGGCATTAGAAATGGACCCTAATGTTGACCGAAGTTGCACTATCATCCGCAATGTCAAGAAAGACATACGAGCATACTACGAGGTGTTTGAGGAGAAGAGGAAGAATACACAACAAATGACTCTTGATGCATTTATAACGGCCAAACCTTCAACCCCCCATGCACCAACCACCCCACGTACATCCAAACAGAACACAGCTTTTAGGCAGCTGTTCAAGACCAGTGTAAAACCACAGCCTTCAACGAGTAACCACAGCCTTCAACGAGTGAACCACAGCCTTCAACGAGTGAACCACAGCCTTCAACGAGTGAACCACAGCCTTCAACGAGTGAACCACAGCCTTCAACGAGTGAACCACAGCCTTCAACGAGTGAACCACAGCCTTCAACGAGTGAACCACAGCCTTCAACGAGTGAACCACAGCCTTCAACGAGTGAACCACAGCCTTCAACAAGCGAACCATAGCCGTCAACCAGTGTGGAGAACAACAGCTTTCAGTGCAAATTGACAGCGATAATGAGAGTGAGGTGGCTGACGAGCCTGGCAGTGATGATGAGTGACGACCCCAGCCTCCTCTCACCCCAGTAAACCTTCACCCTCTCCCCTAATGCCAACTTCAGCAAGCAAGCAACACAGTACATCAGAAGTAAATTAACAGTCTACGTTTAAAACTTACCTCACACACCTATGCACATAAACATTCAAACACTCACACACTCAAACATGTAAAGTACCCCTGTATACTGTAGTGTACTTGTAAACCTATGTCTCATAAACTCAGCGTTTGTTATTGATGTTTATTTGATATTATGCCCTTGTTTGTTTATTTATTTTATGTTCTATATGTATTGAGTAAAACAAGTGCTAAAATCTGATGGCCATGACCACCGTGATGCCCGCATCCCCCCTATTTACATTACAGGTACTCCCCAACTTACGACGGGGTTAGGGACCGACATCCAGGTGGAAGTCGAAATGGTCGTAAGTCGGAAATGCTTAAATAACACATAGAAAATCGAAAATGGGGGTCTCTTTTTCTTCTCAGCACCACAAAACACTCACTTTTAAGCTTGCCAGCCATTTTAAAGTGAATTACAGATGAAAATTTTGTCTGTGTAGTGACTTTGGGACTCGAAAAAACGTAATTTGACCAAATTTTGGTACGACTGAGGCAGGTCGAAAGTGCGGGTGAACATAAGTCGAGTAGGTCGTAAGTCGGGGAGTACCTGTATATCTAATGGGAGAAATTGCTCCGCTATTCGCAATTTCAATATTCGCAACGAGTTTCATGCCCGTAACCCATAAAATTTTAGTTCACTTGGTGTAATTCAAGATTACTTTCTTTAAATCAACACTGCACTGCATTATATATTGCCAATATGTAAAATAAACTTCAGAATGACCAATAATTGTAGTACTGTAAAAACGTAAAAATAGTTCATGTTCAAGAGAGTTTCCAGCAAGAAGCTTCCTACACTGTGCAGGGACACACACTGATGCCAATTTGGGTGAGTCAAGTGGCTGTTTGGCGTGCTAAAAACTGGTTCCCTGTACTTCAATTACGTTAAATAATTTTTAAAATTACTAAAAACTTTAATATAAGACCTGGAAAATTATTGAATAGTACAACCTTCTTGATATTTACTCAAATGGTAACGAATTTAAGCCCTAAAATCGATTACTGTATTGGCGGACTAATACTACAGCTGGTGAGCAGGCAAAAACATGTTGGGAAAAATTCGTAAGGAATTCGTTAACTGAAGTGAAGAATCTTATGGAAGGTAATTCGTTAACCAAAATTTCGTAAACCGGGGCGTTCGTTAACCGAGGGATCACTGTATATGCGGATTACCCCGGGGGTTAGGTTACAATTTCCAATTTCAAACTCAAAATTTTCAAAATGGGTCATAAGCACGCCAAATGCTAGCCCGTCAAAGCTCCACCCCCGCCATCCCACCTCTCTGTCTTCAGTTGCCGCGTGGGTATTGTTGGAGTAACACATGCCTCTCGTGTTTATCAATTTAGTGCACTTAAACCTCTCTCATACTCGTTCATAATGCCCAAACACAAGCCAACCTTCATTTATTTTTACTCCTTTACATGCACAATGTCCTAAGGGCAAAGCTGTACTGTACATGCACTCAAATGTACTAAATAATTACTAAAATATTTATGTCTAGTACAAACTACAGTATAGCATGTTTATACAGTGAACCCTCACTTTACGCGGTTAATTCAACCCACGGCGGCCCGCGTAAAGTGAGAAACGCGTAAAGTGAACAACATAACATATGGGATTAATTGAAATAGAGACCGGGCCGACCCCCAAACTCCACTTTTTCAGACACAATACCTACGTTGTAGTAAAAATAACTTCTTAATTTTATGATGGTATGCACACACAATTAATAATTAAGAGAAATATCAATAATATTAGGATTTTTAACACTTACATTAGTAGAAAAGATGGCTGGGCACACGGGGATGGGGGGTTGGTTCCGAGGCAGAGGGCGGATTATTGGCCCTCACCTGTATCACTTGTATCAATTGTATCACTATCCACCACAGAGGCTTGCAGGGCCTCTTTGTCAAACCCCTCAAAGTCCATATAAGTCCATATCCTCACTATCACTATCACTGACTTGGGCTGGCTGTGGCGGGTGGCGGGTGAAGAACTCGGTAATGTTTTGATGACTGGGCGACCTTGTGCGCACCCTGCTCGCACCACTCTCCGCGTAAAGGGGTACACGCACCGCGGAATGTGAGCATTCCGGTTTCGGCAGGGTACTGCGTAAACGTGGAAACGCGGAATGTGGGACCGCGTAAAGCGAGGGTTGCCTGTATTCAAATTAATCACTATCTTACAAGAATCCCAGCAATGTAAGTTATATTCTCCCAGGTCAGTTCAGTGACATTTTATAAGCAAAAAACTTAAACTGACTGTAAAGGACAGATAAATAAATAAATAAATAAATACTTCACTAAACCTCCCGGCACCAGCTGTCAAACACATCACCTCCCCTCCCTCCTTCTCCCCCATCTTCCCAGCCAGTGTTTGGTGGTTTTAGGCTTAAAATTTTATCTTATATAATATCACAGACTAAAGTTAGAAGAATATAATTTGCATTACTAGAATCCTTGAGACAGCAAATAATTTGAATATAGACATCATATATTTTGCACAAGAGATAAAAATATCAGTACATTAGCGTAGTACATTTTAGTAATGTACAAGTTTTTCAACTGTATTTTTGGGTAGATAAATAAATACCAATGGACCTTTGGCGCCAACTGTCACAATACATCACCTCACCTTCCCCTCTCCCTCATCTTCCCAGTAAGTTCTAGTGTCTATGTACGTATATATAGTGATTTAAGGGCGATTTAAGGGATTTTTAGGAGTGTTTCTGACGTTACGCATTTTTTGGATTTACGCGAGGTCCCAGGAACGTAACCCTCCCGTAAGATGCGAGTCTACTGTACTACACTAAAGGACAAAATTTTTATCTTTTTTTTGCAAAATATGTAATGTCTATACTCAATTTATTCGCTATCTTGCACGGATTCCAGCAATGCAAGTTATATTCTGCTAAGTTTAGTCTGTGAAATTTTATAAGATAAATATTTGAAGCCTAAAATTACCTTCTTCCCTGGCAAGGGTGAGGTGAGGTTGATAGCCAGTCAGGGGGGAGGACGGGGGGTGAGGTGAGGAATTGACCAGCCAGCGACGAAGGTTACCCAGTGCGTATTTATTTATCTGTCATATAGAGGGAGTTTAAGTTTTTCGCTCTTATAAAATGCACTGAATTGACTTAGCACAATATAACTTACATTGCTGGAATTCTTGTATGATAGTTATTAATTTGAATATTAACATGCTATAGTTTGCACAAGATATAAAAAAAAAATAGTAATTAACTTATTACAGTACATTTGAGTACATGTTTGCTCTTAGGACAATTATTTCTTTTACGTTTTTCACAATATGTATTTATGATACTGTGTGCATGTAAATGAAAAAAGATATGTATATCTACCCAAAAATACGAATTGAAAAACTTTTACTAAAATGTACTACACTAATGGAATAAAACTTTTATCCCTTGTGCAAAATATATGATGTCTATATTCAAATTGTTTGCTGTCTTGCAAGGATTCCAGCAATGCAAGTTTTATTCTGCTAAGTTTAGTCTGTGACAATTTATAAGATAAAAACTTTAAGCCTAAAACTACCTTCACCCAGTTTTGGGAATGCTTCTTAGCCCAGAACCCCCAATTTTTTTTGTCCAAATCTTCTGAAATCCGGATTTACTGGGTCCAGATCTTCGAAGGTTTACTGTACTTGTACTGTAATTAAATTATAAAAGTTGCTAAAAAATCATTCAATACAGTAAACCCTTGCTATTCATGGGGGTTAGGTTCCATGGAATAGCAAGAATCGGAAAAAAACCGCAAATAGTAACTTATACTGTACTACCTTGGTGCACTACTGTACAGTATACCTATACTGTGTATGAAAATGTAAGTCACCAATATTACTCTCCTTTGTATGTGGAAGTTTGGAGCTTGATGAAGTGTACTGTACAGTAGGATGAAATCTGTTTACTGAAGCATAAGGAAACAACAGGATCACTGTTGGAAGAGGTGATGCAGTGGTGGTTGGTGAAGAGGTGGGTGGGTGGCGAGGCGGCAGCAGCTGACCGAGTAGGTGAGGGAGACGAATCAACTGGGCGAGCGGCTGGTTCTTTCTTAAAAAACATTGTGATTGATAGTTGTTTCCTCTTGGCTTTGAGGCCTCTAAACGTTTCACTCCACTCGCATCACTAGCACTGACACTAGGCAGTCTTTTAGGGGCTATTTCACACAGAAACACTAAAGTTTTCAGTACAACACAAGAGATGCTGCATCACAGGCAATGGTTGAGCGCAAACAAAGGGAGAGGAGTGAGAAGAGACGCTGTGGGCGTGACTCTACTTACCACGAAGTCAAAATCATGAATCGCAAACCCATGAACAGCAAAGGTTTACTGTACTCTAATGTGGCTTAGAAATACAGAAAATATAATATAAAACTATAAAAAAAGAAAAATCAAGAGCATGGGTGTGTACGGTATGTGTATGGAGGCAGTGGGCTATAACTGTCGGGCCGTGCTCCCTCCCAATGAGATGTCATGGCTTATACACAGCAGCGCGACAGCCACATGTCTGTGAATCTGCTGGTTGAGTGCCTGGTTGAAGTGGGTCGTATCATCCAGAGGATGGTTTGAGTGTAGAAGGAACTATTTTTTTTTTACATAAAATGTGTGTTATTGTATCTTATGATATGCTATGTATCAATTTAATTGTTTATCATAGCAATAAATATGGAGGCTCTTCCCCATTGCGCACAGTTTTCAACCTTACAATTGTAGCTCATTTTGTAGGAAATTTTATTATTACAGGTACTCCTCGGCTTACGACCTACTCGACTTATCACCACCCGGACATACGACCGCCCCAGTCGTGCCAATTTTTTTTCAAATTACGTATTTTCGAGTCCCGACGTTAGTGATTGCGCTGTGTGTTGACAAAATTTTCGTTTGTAATTCGCTTTAAGAGGCTGGCAAGTTTAAAAGTGAGAGTTTTGTGGTGCTGAGAAGAAAAAGAGACACCCATTTTAGATTTTCTATGTATTATTTTCGCATTTTCGACTTACGACCAATTCGACTTATGATCTGGATTTGGGTCCCTAACCCCGTTGTAAGTCAGGGACTGCCTGTATTATTATTTCATTTTGGTGCTGATTACCCGGACCCCGAATAACCACGGTTCTACTATGGCTTACAAGTACTGTAATAAGCAAATTAGTTTAAGCAACTAAATTAGCATAATAAACTTAAGTACTGTATCCTAATTGTTATCGCCACGCACAATTGTACGCGCCGGCCACAAGTTAAATGAAGAAACTGTTTACAACTCAGAATAGATTACTAAGCAAGATGGAGCTGTTAGCAGCTGTGTGACTGCCTGAGGGACAGACTATATCGCCTTCTACTGTAGAGGCAACATCTTGATTCTTGTCAGCCAACATCTTCCTGCAGGACATAATATTTGTTCTCGTTGGTCTAACCCAGTGGTTCTCAACCTGGGGGCCATAGCCACCAAGAGAGCCACGGCTAGAATTTAGGGGAGCCACGGCGAGCTGTTATAAATTGTACGTTTCCAAATAATGTTGGGAATCTGAATTAAATGAAACTTGTATTACAGTGGTCCCTCGGTTAACGAGCACAATCCGTTCTAGAAGGTTGCTCGTTAACCGAAAAACTCGTTAAACCGAAACCATTGTTTCAATGGGTTTTGGGTAATTGGTTCCAGCTCACCAAAAATTGCCTAAATTCAACAAAAAAGGTAGAAAAGTACACTTACTTTGAGGTGTGTATGTAGAAGGCTCCTGGATGATGATGATGGGAATTAGAATGGGGGGTGGAGAAGGGAGAAGAGAAGGCATTGGGGTGGAAGAGAAGTCACCCCATGGCGCCATTTCACCCAAAAAATTTTAGTTCTCTTGGTGCAATTCAAGATTATTTTCTTTAAATCAACACTGCACTGCATTATATATTGTCAATATGTAAAATAAATTTCAAAATGACCAATAATATGCTTGCAAAAACAGAAAAAAAGCATTTAGTTGAAGAGAGTCTCAAGCAAGATGTTACCTCCACTGGAAAGATACAAAGACTGACGCCTGTATGGTGTGTTGAGAGGCTGGATGGCACGCATAAAACTAGTTTCATTACCTTCAATTATGTTCAATGATTGTTAAAATGAGTAAAAAATTTAATATTAAACTTTTAAAATTATTGAATAGTATAAACTTCTTGATATTTGCTAAAATGGTAAGGAATTTAAGCCCTAGAACCGATTATTGTATTGGCGGACTAATACTACAGCTGGTGGACCGCCAAATGCAAGCGAAATCATGTTCAGGTTGGCTCGTAAGAAACTTGTTAATCGAGGGATTGCTCGTTAACCGAAGTTAAGAATCTTATGGAAGGTAACTCGTTAACCGAGGCGCTCGTTAACCGAGGGACCACTGTACTTATTTTGACTTGGCAGAAGAGAATTTTCATTCTTTTCTTTTTGTCATATTGTTTAATCATGACGACAATACAATTTTAATATTTACATACTCTGGTGCTAATTTTTTTTTTTTTTTTTTACGGATTATTTAAGATTTCACAGGTCCAGTCCCTGTCTGTGTGACAGGCGCTGGACCGAGCTGCTGAACTGACTTGTTCATTACGTGTCCGCGTGTCATCCCTTTGCAAGTGGTGATAGGACCGAATAATCTCAGTTTGGCCTGGGATACCATCACGAAAACAGTGGAGTGTATTGTCTCTGAACCATATATTGTGTTTGAGCTTGACTCAAGTATAATATACTCCATAATTGGTGTTATACTTATTTTGTTTCATAATTCATGCGGTCGCTGCTTTTCGTGGGTGAAATATTTGTACACTTTCTTTATTAATTATTTCCTTATTTATTGGTGCCATTGTTGTTCATACTCATTCTTTAATTATATAATCCTACCATTTTTAGTGCTAAATTGGTATGACTCACTATTCTTCTCATTCTTCCAAGTTGGGCAGTGCTTGTCAAAGGATGCATGTTCTTGCTTACAGGAAGTACACTTCAGCTTGCTAGCTTGAGTGTGAATGTTTACCTGTGTGCATGTTTGTGTATGACTGTATGTGTGTATGTATGTGAATGTGTGTGTGTTTGCCATTCTAACTCTTGTCATATTTATCTGTCCTTTATCATTCTTTAGTCTTTATCACTTGTCTGTTTGTCTGTTCTGGGAGAAAAATGAAGGAGGCCACAAGGATGTTGAAAATTCCTCAAGGGGGGAATGGAGTGAAAAAGGTTGAGAACCACTGGTCTAACCCTAGACCCGAAAATGTGAGTGTGATTGTAAACTGTTGAATCCTCTGAGAACTCTAAATAACTTTAATAAGTGTATTTATGTACTGTATATTGATCATATTATTCAAACTGTGTCCTGATGTATCAGTAGTTGTTATATGCGAGTAATATTTAACAGGTTATGTACTGTACATTGATAGTACTATTCAAACTGTGTCTCCTGATGTACCACCAGTTGTTATATGTGAATTGTATTAAACAGGTTTTGACAGAATTATACTCATCTGGTCAATGACAAGGGTCTTATTGTTCTGCACAAGCCAAAATCGTTCCTATGAGCGATTACACTAATTATATATAAACAGGTTCACAATGGCTAAGTTCTGTAAAAAGAATGCACACACAATAATAATCCTAAAACAAAGATATAGAATTAAAGAGCATGACAGCCAATATCAACATACCTCTGCTTCCGTTCTTCTAAAGTTAGGTGATGGGAGTTTGGAGTTTCAACATAATTGTCCACAACTGGAAATAACCTATTCAAGGCGTAGGTAAACCCAAGAGTGGTCTTATGAATATTTTTCTTGTAGCGCTCAATACCAAATTTCTGTTGAAAGGATAGGACTATTAAATACAAATAGCCAGGAAAGGCCTATTAAGCACATAATGGCACAGTAGACCCTTATTATATCATAAATTGATACTTTGTTTTCTTAATGTCATGGTGCCCTAAATTACTCCCATTTTTCTTTGAGTGTATGGTGTTGGTGGTGATGAGTCTACTTGTCTTCATTGAATTTGAAGAGTAATTTATACGGTGATTGTAGTAGAATGATGACACATAGAAAGCTTATTTTTTAACTTAATAACTTTGCCTTGTTTTAGAGAATAATGAATTAAGTAAGCATATGGTAATAAAAAAAGCTGATTTTTAAAAATCTTCAATATTACTTAAGAAAAATCTAAAAAAATAATAATAAAATTACACAGTTATACCCCGATTTACGCGGTCAATAGAACCCGCGGAGGCCCGCGTAAAACGGGAAACGCGTAAATGGAACAACTGAACATATGGGATTAATTGAAATAGAGACTGGGCCGACCCCCAAACTCCACTTTTTCAGACAATACCTACGTTGTAGTAAAAATAACACATATACTATATATATATACTATATATATATATATATATATATATATATATATATATATATATATATATATATATATATATATATATATATATATATATATATATATATATATATATATATATATATATATATATATATATATATATATATACACAGTGGTCCCTTGGTTAACAAAATTTCGGTTTACAAAACTTCGATTAACGAAAGCCTTATGAGAAACGCGCTTTGTTGTGCGCATCAGCTGATCGACTGGTCCGCCAATACAGTAATTTGGTTCTATGTTTACATTTGTTTCCAGTGGAGTAAATATCAAGAAAGTCGTGCTCTTGAATATTTTTGCATTTTTTATATTAAAATTATTGGTCATTCTAATTTAGTTAACATATTGATAATATAGACAGTACAGGGAAAAGTTTTTGTGCACCAATCAGCTGATCGAATCACCCACCAACGCTTCTTAGTTTAACTTTGTTTACAGTGGAGTGAACATCCAGTTTGTTGATCTCTTGAATATTTTTGCATTTTTACATTAAAATTATTGGTTATTTTGAAATTTAGTTCACATATTGATAATATACAGTGCAGAAATTATCATGAAACATGAAGGCATTAGAACCAATGCACTCTGTAAAGAATATGTCATGTCATCAACGACTGCCTCTATAATCAGCTGTTTGATATGTAAACAAAGCTGCCGGGAATTCGACATACACGCCTCAAAGTAAGTTAAAATATAGTATTCTATTGTTTTTTTATTTTTTAGTATACAGTATACTGTACAGTACTGTATTTAGTTTATATTTAATGTTTTGTTAATTCTATTACTGGTATACAGTACATTGTATGTACTTTTTCTGTGAGTTGGAACCAATTACCCAATATCCCATTGAAATAATAGATTCAGTTAACAAAATTTCGGTTAACGAACGACTCTGTGGAACCAATTGTGTTCGTTAATCGAGGGACCACTGTATAGTCTGAGACTATGAACAAGCAGTGTGCACAACTGTTGTAAAGTCAACACCATTACCCTTATGTCTTATGTGGTAACGGTAACTTTTGCAGGGCTACAATTCCAACAGAAAAGTAAAATAATCAATGGATTACTTCTACCTCTCTCTCTGGGATTTTCCTTGATTTTGTTCCTGTAGACTTGAAGGGATTATACAGAAGTCATCTACCATAAACACAAGGTCATAATTATATAGTATTTATGGTGTTAATTATGGACAGAACACAGTTCGGATTCAACTCTATATAAGTATAAATATAAAGTGAACTACTTTACCTGGATTGCATAGCCAAATCCAAAAATCTTGGAGTCAATCCATGCCTTTCTCTCTGCTACTGTCCACTGTGGGTTTTCTGGACTAGGTTTGTAAATCACTTTCTCCACACAAGTCATAACCTGGTATGAAAAAGTAGTCTTTTATTGCCAATGCTATAGTCCATTTAAAACAAATAAAAAGGTTTATGAAGTTTCTCCATTTACAAACTACATATACATTGAGATCTCAAAACTCTTTCAGAGATACATTTGCTCATACCTGTTTTCAACTTCAGAATCTTCCTTCAAATATTTGTGTTTTTCCACAAAAAACATCTGATTCAACTCATAAAACTGCATCATGTAGAGAACAACTGTGACCAAATCCATTTTGCACGCTTGGTTAGCCTTGATTACCTGATGGCAGCTTTTCTTACTGCTAGGTCTCTTGTAGTGTCCATTGTCAGGTTACTAACTCTTATGTCATTTCTTACTTCTCCCCATGTCATTCTTGGCCTACCCCTGGCTCTCCTCCCCTCCACATTTTGGCTCCTGCACCTCTTGACCCAATTGGTCTCATCCAAACTCTTCACATGTCCAAAATCCCAAACCATTCTGGCCTGCCTCAATGAAAGACTTTGTCAATACCCACCCACTCTCTTAGCTCTAAACAAGGCATCCTGTCTTTCAGTGTCACATGACTCATCCACCTCACCTTTCTCATTTCAGGTCACTCAAGTTTACTTATGCCACCCTCTTTAGCTGTCCACGTTTCATTACCATTCAACACCAGCCACTCGGAGGAAAGGTCCTCCTGCCGTCATTAAAGGCAAGCAGCTCCCTATGCTTCTTCCAGTCATTTCTGATTCTTGCAAATGAGCAAGCTTAAGCACCCCCACCAGCATTGATAATGTCGCCCATGTAACAAAACTCATCAATACAGTTCAGGAACATATCCTTAATGCTGGGTTTCTCCACTCTTGCTAGGGGCTCATGGTTACATGCAACATCCCAAGTCTACCATCTACTCCACTGCACTTCTTAAGTGTACCAACCTTCCACACTCATCGCACATTATTGAACTGCTGCCAACACCTTTCTTACAGACAGCACATAGCCACTTTTCACTTTCCATCATGGGTCCCTCACCCACATCACTCATCAATACAGCACTTTGTTTTTGCCACATTCACTCTCAGGCTCTCTGCCTCTATATCATCCTTCCATTTTCTTAAACTTCTCCACTGTTATCAGCACTTAGGCATCAGCATACAACAACTTTCACATCAGGCCAGTCCTGAAGTCCCATGATATTATCTCCAATACCATGAACAGCCTCTAATGGATTCCTACTCTTACCTGAAATTCCTCACTATTTACGTAAGTAGTTTTTGAGCCCTCATATAATGATACCATAACCACTCAAATAAGGTACTTCTCGACTCCTAGCTTTTGCATTGCCCACTTTTTTACACCATGTGGTGCCCTGTCATATGCCTTACCCAGTCTACAGCTAAGTACAGGTAATACAATTATCTCTCTTTACATAGATATTTCTCCAACAGGCTGTTTGTATAGCCTAAAACAAGGGCTCCCAACCACTAGTCTGCGGACTGGTACCGGGTCTCGGAAATTATTAAAAAAAAAAAAAATTCGACATGTAAATATGAAGATTTAAAATATACTAACATATTATTATACAGGTTGTTCCTCCCTGATTAAGCATCCTCGGGACCTGACCAAAGCCGGACCAGGGAATTTTCCGAACCATGGGTGGTCAGTATAATATACAGACAGACCCCGACTTACGACTGCTACGACTTATGACCGTCGGGACATACGACCGCCGCAGATTTTTTATTAAAAAAATTTTATTTATTTTTTTTTTTTTCAAATGACACGCATTTTCTATACCGAAACGTTTACAGTTAATGTAGTCTCCATGTATAATTAGAAAATTATGGGGGCCCCATGTGCATTCAGCTGACTACATTAAAGGTAAGTACTCAGTCACACTGTAACCATTCCTTATTATTTATTACTTTCACTGTACTGTATCCATTCCTCATTATTCATTACTTTTACTGTACTGTATTTCATTGTAGATTATTTATTTAAAAAAAATTATCTATGTCGGACTTACGACCTGGATTTGGGTCCCTAACCCCGTCGTAAGTCGGGGTCTATCTGTAGTACCAAAACACCTTGCACAGCACTACTAAACCATTGTCATATAACATTTTAATTTCTAATTTCTATTTTAAAATTAATTGATACATAATGGCTCGATATGGCTACTTATCGCTCTAAACAAGAGACTGAGAATATACTATGGTGCACTAACTCATCTGGGATTTTGGGGGGAAAATAAAATGTTTTATTAACCCAGCACCAAATGAACCTAATAATATGGGCTGATGAGCATGGGAGGTTGGTTGCTCTCCTCCCTCCTCATCCCTCTGCCAACTCCTCTCCCAGACTACCCCACCAAACATAATTTTGTACAGTTCAGTATCTTAATATAATTCATCTTAATCTATTTCATAACATAATAAATTACTTTTTGGAACCCAAAAAACTGTGGTGTTTGGTAGAGTCACACTGGATAACACCCTTCTCACGTGTGTCCAGGCCGAGGCTCGAACCCTTGACATATTGGTGAGAGTTATGCGCGTTACCGCTGTACCACCAATACCCAAACAGATTATGTAATCTTTCCAGTTGTAATATTCAAGATAAAATGACATCCAATCAACAACTTTAATCAATCCAACATAATCATTCAACTTACCTTAGTTAATCCAACATTCCTTGTATATGTGCACAACTCTTTCTTTTCTGGATCCACAATAGATTCTTCAATTATGCTGACATTTCGAGCATTGATGAGACGTTCACCCCATTTTGGCATGCGGTTTGTCTTAGTTAATATACGTTTTGAGTGCAGTTGATGGCCAATGATTTTTCTAACAACAGTGTCCTCCGACAGTACATGAGAACTGTAAAAATAAAGGGCTAATGATAAAATCCAACTTTTTGTGTTGATAGCCAAGCAACTCTCACAACAGCATTAATCAGACTGGAGTTCTAGGACCGTACATCCGTCACTGAAGATCAAGGAGTGTTCATTATGATAATCCATCTCACCCCATCATAAATACCACCCTTAAAATGGAGATTGGCAGCACAGGCTGCCCTACAAGACAGGAGGTCTTATAAAGCCATGTTTACCAATTAAGGATGAAACCTGCCACATTGACTGTCCTGATTAATCCTTATATTCAGTTTCTTACTGACCGCCCACAACTTCTGCCAAGCAGGTGTCATAACTGCTGTTAGCGAGAGAAGTGGAAGGACATCTTACTACAGAGGCTCCAAGGACTAAGCAGACATATATCTCAAAGGTTTACCAACTGAGAAGGAACCACCCCAACATTAGGAAATTTCCCTGCATAATGCCAAAATTTATGACCCACTCTCCCATCACTCCAAACACCTTCATGAAATTGAAAGTACAGGCAGACCCCAACTTATGAAACTTATGAAAATTCAATGATGGAAAAAAGAAATTGTCCTTTGGTCTGATTGAAGAGCAAACATGGAGAATTAACTAAAAAAAAAATCATAAGTAACAATGAAAAATATGCTAAAATAATGCATTTTTTTTTTGCTACCAGTATGCTTATCTATTTCACAAACTTATTTAAATATTCTCTAACACTCAGTGTTATTAGGTCTACAAATAAGCTTTCACTGTCATCATTCTTCTACAATCACCTTATTACTTACTCCTCTGTTATTGAAGTCACTATACATTTTGCTCCGGCCAAAACATACTCTAACTATTTCTGTGCAAAGTTGCCCTTACTCACACCTAGAACTTCTGGTAACTCCGCCCACAGCCTCACTTGTCTCATAATCTTCTTGAAGCATCAGTTGGCGCCATCAATTACCCGATCACATTTGAGAAACAAAAATGTGACGTCATTGCTGAGGATATTTTTTGAGCCTCCCACACCCCAAGTCACTTCTCTCACTCCATCCTTCCAGCTCACTTCATCTTCGGTTCTCCAACCTGTGGTGGTGATTCTCCAGCACATCTTCAGTCATCACGGCCCGGTTAACATACGCTAAGTTTCTTGTGAAGTTACTCTATTTCTTTTGAGTCTAGGGACAAGCCAGCCTTAAAACAACTTATTTGTGCAAATGTGAGTGTCCAACTTGTGCTTTTCCCAGTGAGTCTTTATACTGTACTAGGGCACAACACTTACTAATTCCAGGGCAGTGATCCTAGTACGTGTACTATAATACCTCTTATAATGGACAAGATACATTCTTGAGGCTGGTCCACTAAGCGAAATATCAATTAGCCCCTCCAAGCTCAGGGCATCAAATGAGGACATGGATGGTTAATGGCCCAGTACGCTCACGGCATCAAATGATTCACCAATTTTTGCACCACCAGTTTGAACTGTATTGGCGGGATATGATGTATGTGGGCTGTGTGACTATTTTTCTGCCTGATCACATCCTGTAATGACAGCTAGAAGGCCACATGGGCCTAACAGGAGCAAGTCTAATCTTGGTGCTTAAGGGCTAGGGTATTGGAGGGTGAGGGGCGAGACTCGGCTGCTTACCACATTGTTCGTGTTAAATAAAAATATTTATATGTAAAAACATAGTAATATACTTTACTCACCGATAAAAGTGATGCTGACTTTCATTGGCTCATGGGATATCAAAGCATCTTTTTTGTTCAAATAATAGTCACACCGCCTCCATACATCATGATCTACCTGGCCTGGGGTGGGGCAGAAGTTACACATCAGCCACTTCTTTAAACATTTACAAAAGTCAAAAGATATACAAAACATGAGCTCTGTATTCAATAGTTAAAGTGTTACTAAATAAGAAGTTGCAAAAACTGGATTGATGATGTTTGTGATTGTGTAACAGGGTAAACTACATAAATTGCAAAATGATCTGCAATAAGCTCTTTACAAGAAAATGGTAGCCAGAAGTATGTACAGTATATCAAAACTTCAACCCAAGGTAATACCACATACAGAATATACAGCATATCTCCAAAACCTCAGGGTATATCTTCAGGTACTTCAGTTGAAATGTCTAATGTTTGTTGAATTTAGATCCAACCAACCGAATGGGGCTGGACACTAGATGACCAGATACCAATCCAAATGACAGACAGGAAACCAGATCCTGAACATAGTTCACACCATTGTCTGCTGTAAGTGGAAAAGCACATCCACGAACCCTCGTGCTACACAGCATAAAATATGTTAGTGCTTGTGGTGACTTCCATGTAGAACAGTGGTTCCCAAACACGGGGTCGCATAGAGATCATGGGGCCCCATAAAGCTCATAGTCCAGGTGTCAAGGACTGAAGGACGTGGCCGACAGGTGCTGTCTCGTTAAGTTGGGACCATAAATTATGGTCAAGGGAATAATGAATTACTGTGCTCTCCTTGTGTTAAGTCAGGCCAGTCCAGGGAAGGCGAATTACGCCGAACGCTGATGACACATTATGCAGCAGAAAATTCACACTCCTACCTTTGAATTGTTCTCAGCTCAATGCACTCTGTACTTCCCATGGATGCTAACAAAAAATTGCAACAAATTTCAATGATAAATTCCTTGAGTTGCTAACTGAATCTTTGGATTTTGTTCAGTTTCTGTTCAAGACAGATGTAAAACAGTGTGGCTCTTTTGTCCTCGAAATAGCAGAATTACAGGCTGACAATGAGGCAAGGGTGATTTTTGCTATCTATGATGACATATCAATGTTTTGGGATATTTATCAAATTGACATTCAGCGGTTAAAAATCGAGCTACAGTATTAAGGTTCTGATATAATTTGGAAGTCTGTGAGGCAGCTTTCTCGTCAATGGCGTTTATAAAATAATTATCACCGTATCCGTTTATCAAACTAACTTAGAGAATTGTGTGCTATGTTGTTTAATCACATAATTATACCCCCAGTTAACAGAAAATTTATTAAATGATAATGCACACACATTACATATGAATTAAGACTGATGTAACTTGTAATGAAAATTAATTATATGATGGTGCACCCAAGTCATATATGAAATACGTACAGTATGAAAGAGATATAACTACGAAAATTGTATGTTGTGTTGCTTAACCATGTAATTATATCCCCACGTATAGAATATTAAATGGTCATATAACGTCACATATTATACATGAGAGTTGTAGCCTGTTTCTACCAGTGTTTACTTTTAGACTTCTCAATTTGTAATACATTTTCCTGACTTATTTTTAGTTAAATACGAGTGAACCCTCGAAGATCTGGACTAAAAGCGGAAACCACCTGTCCAGAAAAGTCGATTGTCCGAATTTTCCTGCGAATAATAAATGATATAAGAAACACCAAAATTACAGTACTAGTGTAGTGATAAACAAATTAACGTATATAAACCATGCATTTACCTATGATAACATAATAAGAAACATTGTATCATTACGAGAGTGAATTAAATAATATTCCCAAAAACAACAATTGTCAACTCTGTTTATGTTTCCCACCTCCTCGGGCACCTGTCTCCAAGCAACTGACAGGTCAAACAGCGCCCACGGGCCTAAAATGTCTTTGCTCTGGTTTGTGAATGTTTCTTAGGGAAAATTCTAGGAGGCTTTTCAGCCCAGAACCCCCAATTTCTTTGTCGGGATCTTCCAAAATCCGGATTTCCCGGGTCCGGATCTTCGAGGGTTTACTTCAATATGTCCGTACTTACTCGAAAGATCTTCATATATACAGCACACTGTATGTAATGACTTGGGGTTGCACTGGATAGGCTGCAGTACAGTACAATGTCGATATAACCCGAGATACATTCCAAGAGGGGTCGCTTTAAACCGAATTCGCACTAAATAGAAGTGTTGTTTCAATGGAATAATTTAATTTGGTACTTGAGAGAGACAC
This sequence comes from Homarus americanus, assembly GCF_018991925.1. Classification (NCBI taxonomy): domain Eukaryota; kingdom Metazoa; phylum Arthropoda; class Malacostraca; order Decapoda; family Nephropidae; genus Homarus; species Homarus americanus. The sequence continues at coordinate 825,333 of NW_024719965.1, read as the reverse complement.
AAAATACTAAAAAGACTGAGAGTCTACCCAGATGCACCTCAGCCCATCTCCAAGAATAAACAAAACATTGTTTTTTGTAGTATTATGTTAAAACAAACACTCATAAATCAACACAGCTAAAATTATGGGATGTGAAATGGTCTGTTTACTGGCTGGGAAGGTGGTCGGGAGGGAGGGAGATGAGGTGATATGTTTGACAGTTGATGCCAAGGTCTAGTGCTTATTTATTTATATGTCCTTAAGAGTGACTAACTTTTTCTCTTATTAAATGTCACTAAACTCACCTGGGAGAATATAATTAACATTGCTGAAATTCTTATAAGATAGTGATTAGTTTGAATATAAACATGCTATAGTTCGCATTAAACATACAAATTTTAGTTCTAACTAATTTTATTACAAAGGCTAAAATTTTTATCTCTTCTGCAAAATATATGACGTTCATGTTCAAATTATTCGCTGTCTTGCAAGGATTCTAGCAATGCAAATTATATTCTCCTAACCTTAGACTGTGATAATATATAAGACAAAAACTGTAAGACTATAACCACCCAACCCTGGCTGGGAAGATGAAGGGGGAGGGGGGGGGGGTGACAGTGACAAGTTTGACAGTTGGCGCCGAAGGTCTAGTGAAGTATTTATTTGTTTATTTATGTCCTTTAGATTGAGTTTTTGTTTATAAAATGTCACAGAAGTGACCGGGTAGAATATTATTAACATTGCTGGAATTCTAAATACAGTATACTGTACTGTACTGTACAGTATACTGTACAATAAAAAATAAAAAACAATAGAATACTGTATTTTAACTTACTTTGAGGTGTGTATATCGTATTACCGGCAGCTTTGTTTACAAATCAAACAGCTGATTGTAGAGGCAGTCGTTGATGACATGCCATATTCTTTACAGAGTGCATTGGTTCTAATGCCTTCATGTTTCATAATAATTTCTGCACTGTATATTATCAATACGTTAACTAAATTTCAGAATGACCAATAATTTTAATGTAAAAATGGAAAATATTCAAGAGACCAACAAACTGCATGTTCTCTCCACTGTAAACAAAGTTAAACTGAGAAGTGTTCCCTGTACTGTATATATTATCAATATGTTCACTAAATTTCAGAATGACCAATAATTTTAATATAAAAAATACAAAAATATTCAAGAGCCACTGCAAATGAATGTAAACACAGAACCAATTACTATATTGGCAGACTAGCCAATCAGCTGATGCGCACAACAAAGCGTGTTTCTCGTAAGGCTGTTGTTTATCGAAGTTTTGTTAGTTGATGAAACTGAAAATCCTTATGGTAGCTAATTCGTTAACCGAAATTTTGTTAATTGAGCCGTTCATTAATCGAGGGACCACTGTAATTACAAATGGCAAAACAATTTTCTTTTGTGCAAAATATATGACGTTTATATTCAAATTATTCGCTGTCTTGCAAATATTCTAGCAATGCAAATTACATTCTCCTAACTTTAGTCTGTGATATTATATAAGATAAATACTTAAAGCCTACTATATAATCACTAAACCCTGGTTAGGAGAGAGAGAGAGAGAGAGAGAGAGAGAGAGAGAGGGAGGGGAGGTGACAGTGACATGTTTGCAGTTGGAACCGAAGGTCTAGTGAAGTATTTATTTGTTTATTTATGTCCTTTAGATTAAGTTTTTGTTTTTTGTTTATAAAATGTCACAGTTAGTTTTTTAGTTTAACAAATTTATTGACAAAGCTTGGAGTACAGTTTGCCTATTCTGAGTAATTCAGTCAGGTCTTGACACAGAAGTGACCAGGGAGAATAAAATTCACATTGCTGGAATTCTTATAAGATAGTGATTAATTTGAATATACATCATGCTATAGTTTGCACTAGACAAAAATGTTAGTAATCATTTAGTACATTATTTTGAGTACGTGTACAGTACAGCTTTGCCCTTAGGACAGTGTAGCGTGCCCAGAGAAACATTAGGCGCGAAGTTTAAAATATGATGTGCCAGATTGACTCTCGCAACATAGGAAAGATTCACTTTAAATTAAAACATTGTCCTAATTGTGGGTGTTGCTTTAAATAAATAATCTTAAATTGAATCGCTTTAAATCGACGTTCTACTGTACTAGACGGGGTCTCACAGGAAAATGCTTGGGAACCCCTGATGTAGAGGAAACTGAAGGGCAAACCAATATCTTGGATTAATTTTGTATCCATCAGAATGACCATGCATGTATCAATAACTGTATAATTGTTTCTTTTTATGTTTGTTGTAACTTTAAGATTTCAAAACCAATTACGAATACCAAAGAACAACAAATTATCAAAACATAACAAAATTCATTGAATAAGCACTAACTACGATTATATCTTGGAAGTTCCATTTACCGTACAGTTTATGAATACTGTATACAGTATAGAGAAAGGATTTGCATAATAAACACATAATTATTGTTTGAAGATACAGTAATATTATTTCTGAACAATAATTATCAGTCAAAGGATACAATACCCTCAAATCATGCAATAGTCACTTTGACCATCAAACTTTTATTAATTTGCACATAAGACCATTTTTGCATAGAACATATAAGCAGAATTTTTTACTTATACAGGTATCCGTGTTCAAACGATCATGATTAATAGATAATGCATGATTAGAATATGGTAACCACAGTCTGCAAATCAGTGAATCAAAATTTACCTAAAGATTTACTGAATATGCATGAGTAATTACACTCCCAGTACAAATGTACCATGTATTGTTTGTTTTTGTGATTTTACACACAATAATTTTAGTTTTTACAATATTATGTTAAATATCTAATCTACATATTAAAAAATTCCCTAACTACATTTTTACAGATTTTGGATATACAGTATAATAAAGCACAAACAGTAATTCTAAATCCAATATTACAGTACAGTATTTGGCTTTTTCACAACCTTTCAAAAACCAGGCTAACTGTGAAATCAGGTTGGTTCCTTGACACAGCCAGGATCAAGCCACCCTCTTATAATGACAATGCTAGTTTGAACTTAACCTCTTGTGCATGGGACCCCCTCTGTGCTGAATAAAATCATCTGCCATTAGCCAAATATCAAAGGTAACATCCCAATAGTGAAGGGGTTAAATTAGGTCATTAGCAAACTTATACAAGATTTGAATGCTATAATCAAAGATTATACCCCTAGAAATGATGAAAAACACTGATTGATGAGTGGATGAACCTTGAAACTCCACGAGTGTTTGAAATAGCCTCTAAAGTACACAAATCCGTGCCCCTCATTGGGTGTAGGAAACATGGCTGCCTGTGAGCCATCTAAATACCACAGAGTCATGACTGACACTGGAAGGCTGAATATGAATTTACCATTTATGGCCAACTCATTTGATACCCAAAGTGCACACATGCTGATGTGATGTCACAATTAATTACATTCTAGCTTAAATGGTGACTTTTGTTTCTGAAGAGACCTTTTAGGAACTTGGTTATAGAAAGACACACAGTAATTGTTGAATTAGTCGTAGCCACTAATCTCCTTGGGTTTATACAGGTTTTCTACCCATGAACTTAAGTGCTTTACAGTGACTGTTTAGGCAAGGTATTAAATCATAAAAATTATGACAGAAAATAACAAATGAGTGGTAAATACCTTTCAGGGTTGGGATAGCGTTGCCAGAGGCCTTGAGCCACTTGCTCCCAAGAAAATTTGATTGTACTGCTGCCTTCATAAAACTTCATTGTTGTAGTTTTTTTGTGTTAAACTGAAAAATAATCATAAATTTATAAAGGAATAAAAAAACTCATAAATCACAATATAATTCGAGAAACAAATTTTTAAAGTTTAGTGTACATGTACACTCCCCCAAAAGTATTCATATGGTTCTTGTGTGGGTCAAATTATCTGGTAACACTTTCCTGCAGAGAACTGTTAGAATTCCAAAATAGCCCATTATTTTAGTATCATTCTTACATATATATTATGAATATATTTGTTGTGTAGTAATATCTCCATTAGCCAGAATCTCTCAAACCCGGAATTGAAATTTTCCGAGGGGCACATTTTCCAGAAAATTCCAAGAAAATTTTCCCAATACCTGGAAAATTCCAGGGATGGGGGAGTTTTTTCTGGGTTTAAGAGATGAAACTCAGGTGCATTTTCTGGAAACTCTGAGAAAATTTTCCCGATACAGTCAGTTCTGCTACAACGCGATAGTTGTGTTCTTGTAAAACCTCGCGTTCTAGAAATTCGCGCAATAGAAATAACAGGGCTTATGGAGAAAATAGGGTTAGGTGCAGATTACTCGAAATCAAAAAAAATTTAGTAGTTAGTCTACCACAAAGGATAGCACAGTCTAAATAAATGTTACATTCATATCTAATAATGAAATCATACAGGAAATGTAACACTTTACCTTGAAAAATATGAATATTTGTATACTCTGTAACTTGATGGGGGAGAAGGGTGATTTTGAGGAGTCATGCAGACAGGAGTTTAGAGTTGTCATCTCCTCAAGTTCCTTTGGCCGTGATCTCACACTTTTGCTAGCACTCAAGCTTTTTCCAGCAATACAGCTTGCTTTAATCTTTCCTGCATTGTCTCTAATGGTGCGTAAAGTAGACTCCTTTATTCCCGTTGCATGCACAATATCACATGTTCTTTCCTTATATTCAAAACGCTTGATAACATCAAGCTTCTCTTCAAGTGTCATAGCCTTTCTTTTACGATGACCACCGGGAATGCGATCACCACAACGCTTCTTGGAGATATTCTTCTTTTCCATATTCACAGTTAATACCACAAAATTGGAGAAATAGTAAGCAAAAATCACTGAGGACGATTCAAAACAACCCACATGTTTCAACTGATTGTGTGATGGAAAGAGAGAGCGCGGGTGTAAAACACTCTTTTTCTCTCTCTCTTTTATTTAAAATTTTACAATTTACATATATACATAAATATTACATAAATTATTTCTGCAATCCTTAATGTTTAATATTAACTGTAGTGATAATAAGGATAAGAATACAATGATCATGTAAAATGCTATTAGTCTGCACTGCAAAACATTATTGTAATTTTTTTTTTCATACAGTATTTATGGGAACAGCTAAATTTGGAAAAAAAGAATGAAATTTATAGAATCCCTATCAACTAACACTTCACAAACAAAACGCATGAATCAATTGAACATGTGATGTCGAACGTGAACTGTAAACACTGCATAACCCCGCGCCAAGCGACAGTACATTTAAAACGTTCGAGTGGAATCACGTTACAGCCAACACGCATTCGCGTTTTACAAATATCGTTCTTCTATTCATCGATTGTGTTATAGCCAATTCGCATTGACAAAACACACGTTGTAACAGAACTGACTGTACAGTACTTGGAAAATTCCGAGGCCGAGGGATTTTTTCCGGCTTTGAGAGTCGTCTCGTTACTCGGAAATCTCTCATTCCCGGAAATGTTCTGCACCAATTGTTCCGGCTAATAGAGATATCACTATTTGAAAAGTGTCAGGTCTTGAAAACACAACAAATCTGTTTTATGGATAAATACACAAGTTGTTGCCGGCTGGTACAGCAGTAGTCTTACTACGTCCTCCCTCCCTTCCCTCCTACACCTGCCAACTCATGTAGTGTTATGACTGATTGAATAGATCTGCTGAAACAGTTTTATGAATAATGGTTCCATACAACAATGCAAGTAAACGACTCACAGTGTTTCGTAACATCTCAAAAGTTTCAAATCCTGAAACATACATCAGTAACAGCTTTACACTTAAACTCCATAATTCATACTCTCCTAAATCAAAATCAATCATAATTCGAGATGTTTTGCAGTTACGTAATATATGTTACAAATTTCACAATTGGTAACATTTCAAAATATGAGACATTTCAAAATAGTACGATATATTGTACTATATACAGTCTCTCCTCGACTTACGACGGGGTTCCGTCCCGACGACCAGGTGGTAAGTCGAATTATTCGTAAGTCGAAAAGGCGAAAATAATACATAGAAATTCTAAAACGGGTGTCTCTTTTTCTGCTCAGCAACACGAGAACTCTCACTTTTACGCTTGCCAGCCATTTCAAAGGGAATTACAAACGAAAATTTTGTCAGTACACAGCGCGATCACTAACGTCGGGACTTGAAAATACGTAATGTGAAAAATATTTTATACGACCATGGCTGTCGTATGTCCGGGTTGTCATAAGTCGAATATGTCATAAGTTGAGGAGAGACTCTACTGTATTACAATTTTCATATTTGGTAAAATTTAGAATTACGAGACATTCACAAATATGTATAACACACGTCGCCATGAGATGCGACCGCCTTCCTCAGTGTAAACAAGTACTGTACAGTATACGCAAGTCGTTCAGTTCACATGGGTCAGTCGTACGGTGCACATCTATGGTCTACCACACAAGCTTTTTCCACTTGTTTTTCCATCATTGCCCACCAAAATTTGAGCCATTATCTCTGATAACCCAAATTCTGGAACTGTACTTAGAAGCATTAAAATTTTGATTGGGGCAGATAATGGAAAAGTATCTTTGTTTTGTTTGCTTTTCCCTAAGGAGGTGTTCCTCATAATTCATAAGGGCTAGAGCCCCTATTATTTCAAATTATGGGGTTTTTACTGAAGTACCATAAGCACATGGAGTCATATGTAGTACAGTAGTCCCTCACCAGCTGCAGACTTTGGGTATCCATGGTTTTTACTCTGTACTGTACAGTATACCATTTCACCTACCATGGCATTGAATTTCGAGTATCCACGGTTTAGCATGGCGTCATTTTCTCTCCGTGGTCCAATGTATTCATCTGCACAGCATCCAGCCTCCTGCCACTTCTCGCGCCATGAACTCTTAGTGTTGTGATCTCGTAACAAGAAGACATATTTTACTGCTTAATACACTGGATACTTATTACGTATTTTTTCCAGTAATAACATTGATTTTGCCTTTAAATATGGCCTCTAAGCATGCATTTGAGTGTGAGTGATAAAGGAAAGTGAAGAGAAAGTTGAAGTGCGAGATAGACTAGTGTGTGGCAAGAACGTAACGTCAGTGGGACCCGCCATGGGGGTAAACGAATCCTCTTTTCGTACGATTAAGAAAAGTGAGACTACAATATGAGCTTGTGTCATCCTCATCCACCTTTGTCCCAAATGAAGGTAAATACTCCTTACAGTTAAATTTATATTACTAACTAATTTATATCAAGCTATTTTATATGTATTTGACTCCAATTAATGAAATTTACAATGCAGGTATTGTTTTGCAAAGGAAAAGGCAACTTAGTTAGACCTTGACAAGTGCTATCAGCAGCATTGCAGCCTAACCCTCTAATTCCCATAAGCCTTAAGTCTTACCAACCGTGGATTTACCAACCACGGGTTTTTAGCAGGAAACTAACCCCCACAGTTGGCAGGGGACTCGTACAGGGGTACTGCACTTTTATTGCTACACAGTCAAACTCCTTCACAACCAATACCGGTCACACTATATTTCTATTTCTACCACCACTTCCACTAAAATATCTGCTTAATGCCGACACAGCTACTGTACTTGAATTGCTACAAATTACCTATCAACAAAACTTTAATTAGTGACATTAAATTGCTATAGCGCAATTTTTTATTTTTTCTCTATCTATGATCATAAATCACCTGTAATGGGCAGGTCATAAAGTATGAGGGAAATTGCAGGGTAAAACACGGTGAAAAAATGGTTATATGACACTAAAATTATGTCTCTGCATGATATGTATGTGAAGAAATAAATTATTTACTGTAAATACTGTACTCCTCAAAAAAATCTGCCGAGTCAGAATGTCTGCTCAGTTTCTTTGCAACCGACGTAAAATTATACCATGACACTTCAACAAAGTTGCTTTCATTGGTAGCAGTACTTTCTGTTTAATATGGCAGGGGAAATGCCCTTCAGCTAGGAAGTAAGGTAAGGTGAGGTAGGTTCCTTTGGTTGCTTCGGTCAGGTTCTATTAGGTTCTAGCAAATGTTGCCTCTTTTAAAATACTTATTACTGTATTATAATAAGAACATCTGTGGAAAAAATTAACGAAACCAAACAAATGCTTCTGGTGGTAGTACTGTTCATAGAAATTCCCAGGATTTATATTAGATTGAATTTGTTAAATTTTTCTAGAGAAGGTGTTTGGATGATAGTAAGAAAATAAATACAACAATGCACTAGTTAGGAAGTTAGGTAAGGTTAGGTAAGGGTAAATATTTAGAGGTTGCCAACACCTACTTGTATATTGAGTCTTATACAGGGTGATTCAGCAGAGTTCATTAAAATGGAGGATGAAATCCTTGGGTAATTCTAAACCACAATGTCTCTGGTAAGATGTCAGATTCACATCTAATTCACTCTCATTAATGCAACATCTTAAATGTATTGTAACATGGAAACTATGCAGAATCTGACATTTTACCAGAGACATTGTGGTTTAGAATTACCCAAGGATTTCATCCTCCATTTTAATGAACTCTTTGCTGAATCACCCTTTATCGGGAGAAAGAAACAATAAAAATAATTTATTGTATAGCATTTGCATTGGAAACTTATATTTTTTTAGTATTTTAACCGATAAAATTACCCACAATGTTACTTCTCCAAAGTGGGCAGGGGTTTAAAGTAGAGGAAAATGTGGGGTAAAACACAGAAAAAAAAAAACACTGAACAAACTTTGAAACCCTGACCGTTCTAATGTTTCCTAACCTTTAAAAATCCTAAAAAATATAAAGTTTACCTTATTCCTGTTTTTGGTGTTTAGTATATGATGATGTTTTTGATGTTCAGATGAGGAGGGATTTATAAACTCGAAAGTAATTCTTAACATTTTTACAAGTTTAAGTAAGGTTTTCAAGGTTTGTTTGGTGTTCTTTTTAAGTATTTTACCCTACATTTTTCACTTTGAACTTCTAATATTGTGGGTAATTTTATCGGTTAAAGTATTTGAAAATATAAATTTCCAACGGAAACGCTATAGAATAAATTATTTTTATTTTTTTCTCTTTTTCCCTATATGACTCAAAATATTCAGTAGGTGTTGGCAACTTCTAATTATCAGCCTAGGTAAGGTTAGGTCAGGTTCTAGTAGGATCCATGCATTCTCGTTGATTGACTGTTTGTGCTAATTACATCCCTGGTGATGCAACAGCTTAGGTCATGACACAAAATTAAAATAAAGGCTTAAAAGACTAAAACCAAATAATGCATGGTAAAAAACATAAGTAAGCAACCTTGATTTAATTTTCGTATCTCCAGTTATTTCTGGTGCTAATCATCTACTCCACTATTACCAACGATTTTTTTCTGGTATTATTATCGTTTCGGTCATGCAGCAAATTTAGGTTTACCATAGGTTAGTTTTGGTTAGGTTAAGTTGAAATTATGTTTTACTAGTGGTTTTTGCTGTGTTTTGAACGATTCTGACCTTCGGAAAATAGGTCCATGTCCGAAACGATAATTTTACCGGTCAATTTATAGTAGTGCACCGTTCTTTCTTTTGGGTATTAGAAATATGTGTAAAAAACCATAGAAAATCACCAAAAACCAACCAAACCTAACCTAATCAGGGGGCTCCTCCCCCTTTGGACACCCCTGATTAGGCGGTCCGACTAATTACCCAAATGTAGCAAAATGTAGCCGCAATGAAGTCAAATAATGGTTCTACATGAATAAATAGGACTGCTAATCACTTCTCGACTAGTATTTGGTGTCACGAAGTCACAAAAAATTGGAAAACTTGCTTTAATCTGAGTTAATAGATCGCGTGCATGTACCGAGGGAGCGAGTAATTACCCAAATGTAGCCGCAATGAAGTCAAATGATGGTCCTACAAGCGTAAACCGGGCTGTGAATCACTTCTCGATTATTAAATGGTGTCATAGTCACAAAAAATTGGTAAACTTAATTTAATCTGAGTTGTGTTGTGTTAGGTTAGGTACATGCACTCGATCTATTAACTCAGATTAAATTAAGTTTACTAATTTTTTGTGACTTCGTGACACCAAATACCAGTTGAGAAGTGATTAGCAGTCCGATTTATTCATGTAGGACCATTATTTGACTTCATTGCGGCTACATTTGGGTAATTAGTCGGACCCCTGATTAGGTTCGGTTAGATAAGACGGTGCACTAATATAAAAATACCATTTCACCTTGTACTCTACTACTTATATGTACTGTACCTCTGTTTGGTAAGGCTACACTTAGGCCCTTTGGACCACTCTTGTGACGTCCAAGGTCGTCTATCTACACCCAAATCTTATCTCGTCTCCTATAAACAGCCTGGCAAAAATTTTCTTGATTACACCTCACAAATTACAATTTGTATAACATAAAATATAACTCCAGCAAGCAATACTAACACACACCGGGTTATCACTGACCGGCCCCGAAGCACACTATACAGTACTACAGTTGTCGGCTGAGTCGGCAATATTTACTGCCTGATTGCACCCATTACGGGAAAAATATCTCGCCTTTTTTCCGTGAGTGATCTCCCAAAACTCTGCTTACCTTGCTACAAGTAAGAAGCACAGACCATTTAATACTATCATAAAATTTATGTTAATAGTAGTGTGGAGGTTGAGTGGCGCCTCCTACCACTACCATGTTTACATCGCCAATGCTTGACATGGACGATGTTACTGGGTGAATATTTTAATAATCAACTTTAAAAGGCAAAAAAACACAGACAAAACAACTAAGCCAATTTACCTTTTAAATTCCATTAATAAACCTTACCGAATTTACCGTAACGAAAAATGACATAGAATCATATGCTTCCAAAAGAGGAACATTAATTAAAATAAATGGTTGAGCGAGAAAGTTCGTGCTATTTTATGAACATTATCGGTCTAGACCTACTACCCAGAAGTAAGGAATAGGAATATTATATTCCTTTATAAAAAAAATCGTTCTTATCCCATGACCTATGTGGGGGGGGGGGCAACCTAATCTAAGCTAACTTACTACCCTAACCTTCTATTGCCACATACCTATCCGGAGGGGGGGTCGCCAGCCCCCCGGACCGAAATACCTAATGGGATAAAAACGAATATTAACCTAGTCCTTCCCAAGAGACTACACTGTCTGGGCCCGGCCCGGCGCTCTTTGACAGATTATTCCATGAGTTCACAATTCTCACTCATAAAAAGTTTCCCTTAACAATTTTCTATGTTGTGGCTACTTTACTTTTTATTCTCTTCACCACTGATCGGCTCGTTAGCCGCTTGTGCACGTCTCTGTTACGCATTGTTGGCAAGTACTGGGCATGCACTAGCTCCTGAATGTACCTGAACCTGCTCCAGTGTTGGTCAAGTCTGGTCTTGAAAGAGCTCACACTCGGTGCCGACACAACACTTTCTAGTAGATTGTTCCAAGAGTTCACAACTCTCACTCCGAAAAAGTTTGCCCTTACAGTTTTTTGGACCTGCGGCTTCTTCAATCTTGAGCTGTGACCCCTTGTGGGGCGAACGTCCGCCAGCTCCAAGTAAGGAAACTCGACTGAGTAGTGCTCCTTGAGATACTTATACACTTCAATTAGGTGGCTTCTTGCCTGTCTGAAGTATAAGCTAGGCAATTTCAGGCGCTCCGATCTCTCAGGGTAGTTGAGGTGCCGAAGTGCAGGCACCATTCTGGTGGCCTTCCTTTGAACATTTTCAATCAACAGACAGTCCCGAGTATATATCTCGGGGACCAGACAGTACTCCAGATGGGGAAGCACTTCACTCTTGAAGATTGTTACGAGGGACGGACCGTCTAGATATCCACATGTTTTGTGGATGGTGGAGCATAATATGAATCCAGAGGTATAAACAGAATGTTGGTACAATACAACTGTGACCATGACATGGTATTACTTAAAGCACCATGCTATTACTTGATTAACAGGGAAACATATACTAGCACATTTCAGCTGTGAGTACAGCTGGTTTACTCACATTATCACATACATCACAAACAATAATACTGGTAATAGTAGATTTATGGTCTCAATACTCAACCTAGGACAGTTGTATTCCCGATAACCCATCTACAATAATGCACACAAGAATTATTAGCATATACTGTTAGGGTGAGTACATCAGGCTTCCACCCTTGGTATTCAAAGTAAATGCTGTGCGGCCACACTCTGATGCCGCTGCAGGGCGGTGCTTGAGAGCAAATTAGTTACCCCACACTCCCTCCCTGGAGCATTCCGCACTCAGATATTAATCCGGCTGTAATAAAGACGTCCTGCTGGTGGCTACTGCTCCTCGGCACTGGCAACAACGCATACAGTGACTGATAGACGAGGAAGGAGCATCAAGAAGTGACTGAAGTCATAAATACAAAATGTCATAAAACATGTCTGGCAAGGGAAGAAATGGATCATTCGACACGGAAAACGCCCAGTTGCGTTACAGTATCATTTGATACATAAGACGTTCAACTACGTTAAAACAAGATGGACAGTCAACACAGGCTGGCTGGCTGAGCCGCGGCTCAGCCAGCCAGCCAGTTGACTCAAAACAATGACGTTCTCACACACATTAAAATTTACTTTGTAAAGAGGTTGATTTTAGGTTTTAGGGAAAATGGATAGCACCTAAGCTAGGGAAAATGCATTTCTTCTTGAGGATAACTCACTAGTTTCCCATATGTTTTGTGGGAGTGGAGCATAATATGAATCATGAGGTTTCAAACAGACCAGCCGTGCCACCATGACCATGACAATACAGTTGCAGAAATGTGTTCCTACACCCCCTGTGGTTGCCCGTGACTCCAAACAGCGCCGTTGCAGTAGTATCACTATTTATGAATGAATGGGTATTGGTCATGTAACAACGGACGTGATTGAGGGATAGCGTTACTATACTGTAGGTCATATAGGTTAGCTGTTTGGAGACACGGGTTAGCACAGGGGGAGCAGGAACACATTTCCACAACAGTACCTGTCCATAAGAAGCGATCGAAGTCAGATCCAGGAAACTACCATTCAATATCACTATTATCTGTAGTCAGCAAGAAATTTGAGAAACTAGTCACAAAGGAAGTGTGTCACCAGTTTGACAATATGTTGTCTAACCAGCAGTTTGGTTTAAGATGAGCTTGATCCACCTCAGGCCTGCTGCTGCTCCTCTCCAGAGACTGGCAGGTTGGGCTGGACAATGGTCTGGACACCCTCCTGATCGCCCTTGACATACCACAGGCCTTCGACCTGGTGTGGCATGGGGGCCTCCTGGAGAAGCTTCAAGCGAAGGGAATCCAGGGGAACCTTCTCCTGCTTCTGGCAGATTACCTGCAAGGGAGGACCCTCAGAGTTGTCTTCAACGGTCAGACCTCCCGAGACTGTTCTTGGGCCGATTTTATGGAACATATATATTGACAACCTCCTACAACAAATGCCAGCGGTATCAGCCTATGCTGATGATTGCACCCTATTGTGCTTTTATCCCCACCAGAGGGTAAACCAGTAGTTGGAGCTGATCTGTGGGTGGGATAGACATTGGCAGATGAATTCTGCCCATCAGAAAAAGCGAACGATGGCGATATCCCACTCCCCGGCAGCTGCCCATGCCATAAAGGATAGAATCCTCTTTGGGGAGGTGCCTCTGCCACTCCTGGATTACATAACAATCCTCTGAGTGGACTTTGACATACATTTGAGGATCGACAAACACCCTAACAAGTGCGTCCGTAAGGCCTCACTCAAGGTGCCTGGTGGGGAGGGGGGGGGGCTTATGCCAACCAACCTTCGTAATCTGTCACTTTTATAATGATGAGGAAATTTTCCCTTGCAAAGATGACTTCCTTTATGAATCACACTACAGGTACTAGTTATGATCTACTATACATGGCTTCAGCTGGTAGACTGTTCGTCTTGTCTATTATCCTCTGCATGAAAAAGTATTTCGTTCTATTTGTTGTGAAGGCCATAAGGTAAATCTGGTACAGTACATATATATATATATATATGTGTGTGTGTGTGTGTGTGTGTGTGTGTCAGTGCCATATCATAATCGTTTTCCAAAGGGGTGGGTGAAAGGGTTGTAAATTTATGACTGGACAGGCCAACAAATTTTGCTGTATAAATTTATAATTAGCGATTAAAGATAATTTAGTTATTTAAAATTTGTTACAGGTCAGAACTTTTCCTGCATTGAAGTTCAAAACATTAGCCACAAACCAGATTCACACATCACCACATTAGTCCAGGAGCATTAGACAGATTTTGTGAGCAGAATGGAAAAAAAAATTGCTCTAAGTCAAAATTTTCAGGCATGATACAGAATTATGCCTAGAACATCATATCCAAATATAATGCACCAAATAATACCCTGAGGAATTCAAGATAATTTAGCATTCGTATTCAGCTGGTTAGATTCTGGGAGGCTTATTCATAACATCCAAATGTAGTAATCTTAATACTTTCAAATTCATATCACTTTAGGTCACCTTGACCTGTTATGTGACTTGGTGTGGGTGAGTGTGGGGAAGCATGGACTGCCCTGAGCACTTCATTTTGAGGCCTGGAGTAGTCAAAGCAACTGGAGTCAAATAATTGGCCTGCCAAAGTATAAATGGGTATGGGGATAGTGCTGCAAGTTGCCTGAAATCAACTTAATATTTTTGAACTATCCAACACATTTATTTGTATTTTCTGACTGCTGTGCAATGGTGCATACAGATAAAAACAAGTTAAATGTCTCACAAAAAGGGGTTGTTGGTGATGCATGGGTAACATGCTTATCTCTCACTAATACAGGTATATCAAGGGTTTGAATCCTGCTTGGCCCGGACACATGTGAGAAGGGTGTTATCCAGTGTGACCCCACCAAACACCACAGGTTTCCCAGAGTCCACTTTCCTCCTGTACTAACACTAGATTGACCAACCATCTGAATGGCTAATAAACTTTTAAGGGGTGAAATGATAAATAAATACAGTACAGTCATCTTTATGCAAGACCAGATGGTAATGCAAAATAGAATGTCTCATAGCTATTGGGACACAAATTTATTGGATACTTAGTATAAAGTCAAGAAAAATATTTTGGATAATGTACTTATTTAAATGTTAAATGTTTTTTATTTTTCAGTAAAAAAATCTTGTGCTGTACAGTATTCCTATCCCATATTTGATTTTTTTATTAATATGAAAGTTACTACAATGATTAAGTCTTAAGAGGATTGAAATTCAATTTGCCACGGGCTTTGACAAGCCTAGAGCTATTCCTAAGAGTACCCTGTACTGTAGTCACACTGCAATTTAATGGGTCTTTAAGCCAATAAACCCCACTTTTAAAGGCTTTCTTCTTGAGAGAAAACTTGCATAATTTAAACAGACATGAAATTTGTGAATCATTAATTTCCTGGATTTTTTCTTTCTCTCCAACCACATTACAGGCTGCTGATGTGACTTTCTGTCTCATTTACACACAATTGCAGGGTCTCAATTGTTTCTCTTACTTTGACAACACAACATACATAAATTGTTTCTCACTACAGTATTGATTTTTTTTTATTTCTTTATGGTTCTTTGTTATTATTATTGTTAGTGTTGTTATTATTATTATTGATATTATTATTTTAATTTTGTATTTTTATTACATTTTTATTTACTATGAATTATTATCACTATTATTAGTACATTTTTGCCCCCTAGGCCCCTATGTGGGTCAGTAACCTGTGCCAAGGTGGGCTAATCCCTGCAAAAAAAAATATACAGTATATATACAACAGTGGCCAGTTCCCATTTTTGTTTACTTTCCCATCAATGTTGGAGTACCTCAAGACACTTCTTACTCCATAATAATTACTAAATCTACTCATCATTCCTTCTCACTTCACACATTTCTTTGCTGATGACACTAACTACAGGAAAATTTATCCAATTGCTCTAGTGTCCATGCGCAGTTAAGTTTCCCATTGGATCACCTAAATACTAGTTTTCTTGAACCTAATGAGTTCTGTTACTATATCTACTCCACAACAAAACCTAAACACATCTCTTTGATTAACCAATGTTGCTTCATGCATCTCCTTAGTACTGTATTACATATGAGCAGCACATCCACTACTACTCTATATTCAAGGGGTTCAATGTAAAGCAGCAACCAGTGAGTTTTGCTCTCAAATGTAATTTCAACCACCAGCTATTTTTTTATTCAAGATCCATACATATCATTTAGTGAAATGTATATCTAAGTCTGCGAGGCTTTTGTAATCAGACACAACTGCCCATTCTTATACAAATTTCCCCAATTAATTCAGATATTGAATCTTTTTGATCTCCTGAGAAAACTATTAAGATCACTACCGGGTAAGTACTGTATACTGTCAACATAAGATCAAGTATAAAATTCCATAAACCTGAAATAAGGACAGGCTTCAATATGGCCAGTACACCTTCAAGATAATATATTTTTTTAATACTTATCCCTAAGAATTCCATTACATTTTAACAACCTCAGTAATACTGTACTGTATTTTTATCAAAAACATTCAGTTGAAGACCATTTAACAGCTTGAGTGCTAAGCAGAAACAAATTCTGGTACAGTACCAAGCTTTGTTACATCTTGGTTCTTTTACAGAACTGGGATGTATCCTCTCTGTAGGAGTCACTGAAAGCTACAAAGTACTGGAGTATCATACAAAAAAAAAATAAGACTGAGGTTATGGTGAATAATGGTACATTTTATGATTACAGGAAATAAAATTACATTTTATCAAAATGTGTTTACTCATTCATCATGTTCTGTACAAAAGCCATAGTTGTACAAAAAGTACAACTTGAATGGCAGTGTTCCACAAAGGAGTGTGAAGGATTGTAGAAAACGAGTCACAGAGGTGCATATGTTAAATTGTCTGCCTGCTATTCAGTTCCAATATTAGTCCAACATTTGATCTGATAGCAGCAGGCAGGTTATCGGTACTACAAAATTTGTCAAGGTCTTTAAGGTGGCCTAAAAGTTTTGAAAATATAGAAATTGCATATATATTTGTATATACTGTATATATATATATATAGTATCAATTTATATGAATGATCTTTCACTTTCACAAACATGGATCACAGAGGTACACAAGACAACAGAGTAAATAAAAAAATATTCATGTTTATGGCCAGGAGCTCTTCTTGCTTTGAATTAATATGCTGTATATAAAAAAGGCAATCCAGAAATATTCTAATTATGTTCAACTTGTTATTGCTCAAAAGCACTTACAAAAAAGAATATATTAGTGTGTCCAACCTAATTGCAGACTAAAGAGATCCTCACGCTGAATTTCTGGAAAATTCTTGAGATCTCATATTTGGACAAATCTTAGTGAACCAAGAATTTATGGAGAAAATTTATTACAAAATATGGACAGTTGAGTGGAAGTGCTAGTAGACATTCGTTTGCATATGCATGGATTTTTCATATCTGTCTGTAAGATTGCATATACATTATTTATCTATTTACATAATATGAACTTTAACATAAACTTGAGCTTAAAGACAGGGGAAAAAGAAACTTTTCTGGATTTACTGACTAATTACTATTACAAGTTGAGGATAAGACATACATATGCTGATATGAACTTGACTATTTTGCATGTGTGTGTGTGTGTGTGTGTGTGTGTGTGTGTGTGTGTGTGTGTGTGTGTGTGTGTGTGTCTAAATTATATGTATGCATGTAAAAGTCATTCTCAATACATCCAATGTTTGACAAAAAAATAACTTCCATGAGACATCTTACATATCTAAACAATTCAAAAATTAGGACACAGAAATGTAACTTGACACACAGTATCAGAGAGAATACAGAGTCTCCTTGATGGGTATCAAGCAGGTACATACAGATAAAATAAAATAGCATAGAAAAAATATTATGAATATTATCTTACAGCACAAACTTAATTGTTTTATCACAGAATGCTGAACCGAAATATGGAAGCCTATACAGCAGCACACATTTAACTTGGTTGCACATGATGTCAGTAGAGAAACTTCATTTAACAAGAGCAATGCCAATTTACAAATATGTGGCACACTTTCTTTCCTGTCACATCAATATTCAGTACATTGAAGCACAATGTTGTGGTAAATGAACTGGTCGAGTCAGAAAATTGAATAATATACCACACTGATTCATAATACTACAGTTAGGACAAGAGTGTTTACCAAATTACAACTAACTGAAAATCTAAAAGCTGCAATTATATTTGCACTTTCATCTTATAAAATTTACATAAAAAAGTATGATATTATAGAAAATTCACAATTTACCCATGTTCTTAATTTACTGCTTTATAGGTACAGATTCTTGTAAGACTTCATCAGCCTGACTACATGAAAACATTTGCATTAGTTAAATTTCATACAAGTTTAACAAACAGCATTTGGCCACCCTTAATCAGCAGAGATGGATAAATATAATAGTGTGTAGTAACACTGAATATGTCAGTGGTGATATTCAGGTTAATACAGTACTAAAAAGTAATCCAGTAACACTCAGGTATCCTTTGTAATTTACAGTATATTGCTGGTATGTACAGTCTCATTCAAGATTCTTCGGACACTGCTGGAGACAGCTGGCAACTCAAAGCCGTTTATTTACTATAGTATGCAGTAAAAATTATGAATAAATGTAAAAGTGATCAGTGATTGGTTACTTAGTTCCCCGTTGCTTAATTTAATGGTTCGGCTTTGTTGTTTCGTATTATATAATACTACGTACTATAGTAAACAAACGGCCTTGAGTTGCCAGCTGTCTCCAGCAGTGTTTGAAGAATCTTGAACGAGACTGAACACGATCTTATGCAGGCAATCATGACACATGCATTTGTATGAGCCCAAATGTGCTTGCATGTGTACATGAATACACACACACATTCACAAATTTCTCTTAACACATTTCTCTCACATTCATACACATTCTCTCTCACTCACCTGCATAATTATTTCTGCTTGAATTCCAGAGTAAAGATCTTATGAGTAAGTTTCTGAATGTTGTTGTTTTCTTCACTTACTACTGTACAACCATCTTTTAAATAATTCTACCACAAGTTTCCTGACCGGAAACATTTATAAAATTGTATTTACATATAAAGATCTCAAATGAATAAAGAAGGACATACTTTACAGGGTAGTGTCCATAAAATACAGTATGGAAAAACTCCCCATTAATATCGTAAGTTACACTGTTCGTACTGGTCACTTTAAAAGAAGAAAAAAAAAAAGATATGAAGCAGCATTTGTGACTAAACATAAAAGGGCTCCTCTCTTTTTACAGAGATGCAAACATGAACCAGGAATCTACAACAAATGTACGTCTATTGCTAAACTATCACAAAAGAGCCCTCAATTTGAAACAGTATGTACAGGTACATAGACTGAAGAATCTTACATAATGTCTACAAATACAACCCATACTACAATATTATTATTGATTAAATTTGATATTCTGACATTCAGTTATTCCAATAATTATCCATAATTATTGGCTCAAACTCCCTTATCGTGTCACTTTTACATGGCTGCGAGGTTTAACACATGAACCTTTAGCATTTGTAAATATGACTATTCTACATGCGAGTTCATGTTCCCTTGCACAAAGCAAAATAGACAAAGAGGTTTTAAAGACAATGAGGATTATGAAGTCTTATAAAAAGAATATCCTGCTGCTATCTATAATAAGGTGAGGTACTACCTAACCCTCATGTCTTTAAAATCAGATTATAAGAACAAGGAAAATAAATAAAATAAAGAGCAGAACTGTCTCCAAATACACAGTATATTTTACAATTGGCTGCTCTTATGCTACATATACTATCATACATCTATTTATGATACACTATTTCATTGCTGGAGATCTTAATATTTAGTTATGCATATGCTGCATATTCTGTACATCTTTAGAACATGTTTTATACAAATATGAAATGTATTTTTCAGTATCCTTGAAAGTGCTTCTCTGCGGCAAAGAAGCAAAATTCATTTATTACAGCACCTTATTTTGTATAAATCTGTGAAGCTGGAGGAGAAACCTTAGTACTAGATTATGGTATAAAATTGTTTTTCTTTTACAATGACTCATAAACTAATATAAATAATTCATACCAGAACACATCACAAATAAATACAAAAATATTATTTGGTTTTAAAACAAATGGTTTTACACCACAATTGTATTAATATCATATTGCATCACAATCCTTCTGTTTGCAAGCATACCAAAAATCATTGCACCATCAACACTAAGACTGATTCTTTCTAAATTATACAACCTTTCCAGCGGCATAACTGATGCACTGT